>NC_090267.1:87695459-87950459 GCF_040414725.1 Anabrus simplex
AAAGATTAACCATATGAGTGACTGTACTCATAATCTGAGACAACTCAGAAAACAACTTACTGCACAATGCAAGTTGGTGAATTATTTATTTCAACCAATTGGAAGATATTTTTCAGGCTATGAAAAGAAATTTTTGAGGAGGATGATGTACCAAAACAGAATTAGAAATGGAAATGCTACAGCTACAGATGACAGAATAAAGTGCCATTTTGGATCTCTTTTGGTAGAGATTCATACCCTAATTTGTGCAAGTTTTTGAAATATATGCTGACAATATCTGGATCAACATATGTGTTTAAAAGTATGTTTCCCAATATGAATTTTGAAAAAAATAATCAGATCCAGAATTACCAATGAACATTCGAGGAACTGCTAATCCATTGCTGGAACTTCGTATATTCCAAACTTTGAAAATATTTCACAAAACAAGACATGCTACTTCTGTCATTAATGAGGTTGGTTGGGTGAACTGTATATTTCAAACATGCGTATGCTCATTGGATTTAAAATATCATTGATCTAAAATGTTAATTATGTGTGAATGTATTGTATGTAAAACCTCCACTGGTTAAGTCTAAAAAAAAAAGCTTGGAAATAGGCCTACAGTGTTAATTGTTACTAAAATATATAGTTTTCTTTTTTTCTGTAATTATTATATGGAATAACCAATCACCGTAAGCAAGATTAACACCTATCTCACTCAACCAAATATTAGGACGCTTGAGCCCCCTGTACTGCAATATTGCCATCAATACGGACCCCAGGGAAAAGTAATTGAAGACCCCCTGCTCTAGAACATTCATTAATATCTTTCAAGCTGCATGTCTTACAAATATCCATCCACTTCTCATATATTCATCACTTGGACAAGCAATTCTTCAGGTATTGTACAGATCCCAGTATAAAGTTAACAAAATAAGTTGGCATATATTTCTTCTCTTCACAAGTATTTCTTCAGTTTGTTTTTTTTACTCCTCCATTTAACAGGCTATCCTTACCAGGCAATTATCCTTCTCTAGAATTGATATTTATTTGCATTTGCTTCCTGATATGAAAATTAAAAAAAAAAAAAAAAGAAAAAAAAAAAAAAAAAACACTCATGGATTTTAATTCTGAACCTGGGATGAATAACAGCAAGGATTGGGAATCTCTCCTGAACACAGAAGTCATCTCCAAAAGAGAAAGCCACCCAATGAAGCATTTGCCAACAAAACTAATTAATGAAACTTAGATGGCATAGGTGCACGAGATTTTCTGTCAGCTATGACTCCAATATTGGCTCAAACTAAGCCGAACTACAAAAGAAAAATACAGATAATAATCTTCCCAGATTTCTAATTAAATTTTTTAAAAGCTCCTGAATTTGAGATAAGCAGTGTACTTTTGTACCACTATACATGTCCTTATAGAATCTTATGGATCTCTAAACATGGTCATATATTAAATTACATATATACAAGTTTTCTATTCAAGTTCACAAAGCACTATTACATATGTTAAGAAAATATAGCACAGTACATTTATCACATTACATTTCTTACAGCTACACAGTCAGTAAAATAGAATGGTGAAATATAAAGCTTGATAATATACACTATTAAATTGCACAGGCATTTCAATATGAAATATAGATTCTATTTAAATATCACAAGAGGATTAAATAAAAAGTTTAGTACAAATTTCACTCCAGTATAAACATAACTAAAGAGAGACACTGCATTTACTTTTACTGTTGTCTTCTTATAAATTTCTAGTTCACTTCTGTGACAGCCTAAACAACCTATCTCTTCCAAATCCACTTGAGGTTTGGAACCTCCTAACAAATTGTCTCCTTTTCCATCATTCATAAGTATTCCTGCAAACCATACACGATCACCAGGCTGTAGGGCGAGGGTAAAATTGCGGAATGAATTATCAGCTATCAAGAGTACTTCAGCACCAGTTCCCCACATTCCAGACTTCATTTTTACACGTACCTCAAATTCATACCTGTAAAGAGAGATACATTTCTCAAATAAGAACTAGACCCAAGAGCATCTTACAGTGGCTATGCATTATATGTTACTAAAATTCCCTTTCTTCCATTTGCTTAATAACCTATGATAGAGGTCTATGTTCAGCAGTTTACAGGTTTGTAATCAAAATTGTTTTTAACAAGAATAGTATAAAATAAGAATGGTTAGAAGGTAGAAGTAGGACAGGAATGGAAGGAAGGAGAGATGATGGTGGTGATTGTTGCTGTATGAGTTTATATCAAAGAAATATGAGATAATCATCCCCTATTAACTATAATCACAGGAGAACGAATAGATCTGGCTGTTTGAAGGATGAAGGTATCACCAAAAGAAAGGAAGAACCATGAAAGGTGTTGGAAAGATTCCCTAGGCCTTGTAAAGCTAATACAGTTAAGATGAGAAGAGAAGAAGAATTGACAGAAGGAAGTTAGCAAAGACAGAAGTGATAAGCTTCATGGTAAATTAAGCCACACCAGATTTGACTATGGGGGCAATGATCACCCTGCACACTTCTAAGTTGAGAGCTCCACCATCTGGTCACCTCTTATGGAAGGCAGAGAATACGGTATATTGTGGATGCATTCTATACCCCAGCCAAAGGATGTAGGCAGCAGGGAAAGAGTGAGGACAGAGGTAGAAAAATGAGAACAGATAAGAAATAGGAACAATAAAAGGAGGGAAATATAGAAACTGACTACTGTGGTTAATTATGTTCACCGCCATCTCGATCCTCTTACACTGCCTGCACTATGCCATTAGTTTAACAAAGGAAGGTGCGAATACCAATACTTCTTCAAGTCACTGTAAGAGTGCAGTCATAGGCGCACAATCTTCTGTGTTATTAATGTATGCATATGTGTGAAAAGTTGAGTTATTTCGTACAATGAGTAAAAGTGTCTGTTCATTTCTGTTTGTACAGAACTGTGAAATTAATTAATCATGTTGTGCTTATAGATATTGAAAAGTTATTTTAAAGTGTACTTGTTTTCTTCCCTTTGTGCAAGTTTTTTGTAGAACTGCAACTTCAGATTTTCCCCCAAAATGTTCAACTGTTGCTTACCATTTCACAAATCTCGGCAAGGTGGTGCACAGTCAGAAGAGATACAATTCAAAGAAATACCATCTAGAAAGTAATTAAGAGAATAGTGGCTGTCGGCTATATCCAGGCAAGGTCCTAATAAAGGATATCCTCAGATTACTCCTGCATCTGTAGCCTTTACACCTTATTTCAGATGGTGATTAAAGCCATGGAGAATAGTGGATTCCTTGTGATAAGAATTTTGACGGACAATCACAAAGCAAACACAAAGCAAATGTCTTCCTGTTCAGACATTTTGGACAACATCAAATATCCAAATGATAATGTCCCAATCAATCTAGAAACACAAAATCAAGTCCTAATTTGTGGGTACTTGGTTCGTGTTGTTGAAAAGAGGATGGAGTGTGACATTTGCATCAGCAACACCTCACTGCCTACAGTTTCGACACCACTAAATGGAACTGATATGTATCAGGGCAGAGGAGGACTCTGATACCCAATTTTGTTGCTCTGATGAAGCATCTGCAGGAGTATGTTAGAAGTCCTTCAAACTTACGAGCATAATGAGGACTTGCTACTTCTTCCCTTTCAGAATGTGTTCTGTTACAGTGTGAGGTAAAAGAATATGACCAAACTGTTAGTAAACATTATCCTAACCAAGTTCGTAAAAGCTCTATTAACTGATATTGCGTTGGCAAGCACACACAATATTAGCTACCCGGTGTATCACTCCAAGCATTCATCCGGGAAAATCTTTCAATTGTGACATGAAGAGGCCAACTACGATTTCATACAGGTAATGTTATTGATATTTAATATTAGTGATGTAATTTACAAGTTTCAGTGAACATAAGATTATATTGCATAGAGTTTTGTAGGCTGTCATCATAATAACGCGTTAAGAACTTTGTGCGTCTACGTCTGCCAAATAGCGGAGAATTTTTGTCGCAGCCTATTCACAAAAAGCCTCGCATAGAGCAGGCAGTAGAGGAGGATCGAGACAGAGGTGATTATGTTGTATTCATTTGTAAGAAAAATTCTAAAATAATTTAATTGTATAAAGTCCACCTGTTTTGTCATTTGATAAATGTTCTGTCTAAAAGGCTACATAGAACATGTTTCATCATTAGCTAAAATGATACAAGGAAGAAAGACATATACAAAAAACAGTGATACATAAAAAACTTGAGATAAAATACAATCAACAAATGCAATGAATATCTATGTTTAAAATGTACAGTTTCAATCTTAAAATACAATCAACAAAAGCAATGGAAATCTGTGTTTCAAACTTGGACAGATTTAGTTGTAAGTGTGTGTCCAACTGTATTTAATACAACTATTGGTTGGCTAGAGGAAATACTTAAAAATTGTGAAGACTGTTAAATGTTGTTCCATTTGTCATGCTTCTGGAAACGGAGTGAAGTTTTGCAAAATCTGTTACATTTCTTCATGGAGAATACAATCTAAAAGTGAAAACAAAAACCGAGTATGAGAACAAAAAATGAAGTATAAGTAAAAGATAATATGAAGAGTCGTAAAATGTTACTCACTTCCTCTTTCCTCCAGCCCTGTGCTTGTATAGATCAGGTTGGGTTGGTGTTGACTGGCGACCATTCTGATGTTGTGTTAAAACGGCGGGTGAGGGGAGGGAGAGTGAGTGGAAGGATGAGAGGTCGGACCAGTAATGCGTGTTGTGACAGACTTAATAGAGCCTTTGCTTAAGATCTTTCTTGATTATTGTGTCAACCAGGATGTTTGTTTTTTCTTGGATTTCGTTAAGATTATGGATGGGACTGGATTTTTGATCGAGGTTAATATAAATATTTTCTAAAATGTTTAATAAAGTTTCCTTTCTGGTTATATGTAGGATATCTAGATCTTTATCTATAGTGAAGAATGAGTGATTGTAATCTTTCATGTGTTCACTCATAGCAGAAAATCTTTTGTATTTAGCTGCATTAAAATGTTCTTTGTAGCAGATTTGAAAGTTTCTCCCAGTCTGTCCGATATAACTGGCATCACACTGGTTGCACATCAACTTGTAGACCCCTGATTGCAAATGTTTGTTGGATTTGTTAAGTGTGTTTGTGTTATAGAAAAGTTTAGAAATAGTGTTGTTAGTTCTAAAGGCGACATTGAGGTTCTGTTTTTTTTAATGTTTGAGATTTGGTATAGGTTATTGCTGTTGAAAGTGAAGGTGACAAAATCAGTATTCTCTTTCTTTTGTTTTTTAAGTGTGGTGGTGGGTTTATTTTTTATCTTATTGAGAATTCTGCCAACAAAATTACTATTAAACCCAAGGTATGCTAAAGTGTGGGTGGTGTTAATTTCTTTCTTATAAGCTTTCTTGGACATGGGAATATTCAAGGCTCTATATATCATACCATAAAAAGAGGCCTTTTTGTGACAGCCAGGGTGCAGTGAATCTTGTTTGATCATGTTGGCTGTCTGGATGGGTACATTTGGTAAAAATGCAAATAGACTGAGCTAATGGGCTAAATTTTTATTGAAACAGTGGAGAAAATTGAAGAAGTCTCCTTTCCTCCAGAATTAACAATCCAGTATGGAGGAGACTATCCTTTCTTTAGTAACTACCGTGCATGAAATGAACAAGTTTATAAATGGATAAAATTCAGGGGTTTATTCAGTAGCTACAGACAAAATGGAATGCTTTAATGCCAAAATAAATCAGGTAAGGATTGGAACTGCAAGTAGGAAAGTTATGTGTGGTAATCCTGTCTGCTGTCCTTTGTTATAATTAGATTAACCTATTAAAAAATACTGTATTGGGATTTTGTAGGGAGCAACTCTCAAGCTGCAGTTGTATGATATTTATGCAACAGTTCCAGATATTGAATACATTAAAAACCTAGGATAAGGTATTTAAATCATTCTCCTTACAAAGAAAGGAACTAACACCACTGTTACCAATTGCAAATAGTATGTTTAGGTAGTATATCCAACTTCTACACACTCCCTGCTTCTAATTGTTTTGAATATTCAGATCAATGGAAGTAAAGGTTATGAGTATTCATTACAAATATCCTTTATGTCCTCCTTTCAATGATGAAAGTGACACCAACCTTAAACTATGTCTAAACGTTATAACTGTTTAAAGTTGAAAACTCGGGAAAAATTGATTAAATTTCTATCAAGTTCTTTATGGTTATAAAAAATGTTTTAGAATATTTGACCTTTTATTCTCAATTACATAATTGTTGCCCACTAAAAACTGAAGACAATGACATTTTTTCTCAAAAATATCTCACATATTCACTTAATATTGTGTTCACTATTATTATTAGCCATTAAGATGAAGCGACATGTGTTAACTCTTGTATGCCCACAGGGTCATTAAAGACAAGTTCTTAGTTTTATACAACTGTCGATATTGTGGTCATAGCCACGGGACCTCGCCGTTTCATTTCAAACATCCCACAAGCATTGGCCAGGATTTGAAACATAGCTGCACTGGTGAGAAGCCAGTGATGATGCCACCCTGCTATCGTAATTCCAAAGGTTCATTAACGACCTGTTAATATTTTTCCATCCACATCTGTATGGATTCTTCTTTTCACGAACATGTTGGTAATTCCTGTGATTCAGTGATTATTTTGTCACAGCTGTACTGTTGGTATGCCAACTCCAAATAGATTACTGAATTGAAATCGTCAAGGGTAATTATGCATTGCAAGAGAATATATCAGTATATGCTTTACTGTTCAGTGTTTTAGCTTGGTTGTTATTGCAATGGTAGATTTTTGTTACACAAGATCGAGACTTGAATATACTCCCTACCAGCATAATAAAATAAAAGAAGTGGAGTGAATCATTTTTCCACCCAGAGCCAAACGGACACTAACAATGGTATAAGCATGGATATAACATTGATATTCCCATAATAAAATAAAAAAAGAACATACGGTACATAAAAAGAATGGTTTCTTTAGAAAAATAATACAGTAGTACAAGGTATTATAAGGTAATATTTCTGCTTTTCTTTAAAAAAAAAAAAAAAAAAAAAAAAGGCCTAAGCTACATTCCCTGCAATTAAAGAACATCTTAGAGTATTCGATTAACATTGCCTCAACGATGAAATTGGATTGTTGAGAACTATAGGCAAGAGGTACACTGAGAAAGGAAGGAAAGTTTATGTTTTTATTTTTATTGACTGAGAATGCCTTTGACAGAGAACAATGGAAGAAGCTGATGAACATCCAAAGGTGGAAAGGAGAGACTCAATGGTTTGTACTTACAATGGATCAGAATACAGATAGAAAATGAGATGAAAGAGAAAACCAAGATTAAAAAGGGAGTTAGACAAATTTGCTACCTCCTTCTCATATTGTTCAAAGTATACCCAGAAGAGATCGTAGGGAAATACCTGGATGGAACGAGAAGAGTTAATGTTGGTGGCAGGAGGCTAGAGTGCAATTGGTTTTGTTAACACAGAGTGAACAAGAAATAAATACAATGCTAGCAAACCTGAATGGTAGCTCTTGAGGAGCAACAACAACAACAACAACAACAACAACAACAACACCACCACCACCACCACCACCACCGTCCTGGACGGTTTCATTGCCGCCATCCTGTATTGCTTTTTAGGATGACTTCTGCATCCTGAATCAGGATTTGATCTTTATTTTTCCCCATCACATCACATTTTCTCGAAAATCCTATAATACGTTTATTTCATCACATGCACTTCTTACGTTGTTAAGAAGAGTGTTGCTTTAATTTAGATTTCCATATTCTTTTATTAATTTATTTTATTATTTTATTAATTCAACATCCTCCAGCCATCTCGTAGTCCTGTTTTTCACGCTCAGAGTGTAGAGCCAGCAAATATGTACAACATAGCCGGCAACGCGCGGTTTTGGCTGAGTGGTGTCATTCTCTCGTTGTGCTTGGTCTGCAACAGTCTGAGTTGTGTTTTACTTGCTAGTGAAAAGAGACTTTTGTCTTCATAAGTGTTCTATATGTGAGTGACATACTGTGTTAATATTTTTATTGAACTTACGTCTATCAACATGTCATGACATGGTTGCAAGAACAATCCAGACATATTCTGCTATGTATGTGGAAGTTTAGTGCTGATGAGACAGCGGCGCAATATAACCGAGTTCGTGAGAAAGGCCTACTATGACTACTTTGGCTTGAAACTTGGAGACCAAGACAAGCTGTGGGCACCACATAAGGCTTATAGAACCTTGTAGAAAACTTTTTTCTGATGCTAATTTTGAGGACGTTATGTGCACTGCAGAGCGATCGGCATGGACAGCATTCCGGAATGTGGTCAAAAACTTTCTTGGAAACACAAAGGATTCAGCCTACAAACAAATGGTGGATAGATTGCTTGTTTCTTTCCAAAATTTAGGCTGCAAAATGAGCTTGAAAGTGCACATGTTACATTCACATCTGGGCTATTTCCCTGAGAACCTAGGAATGCTGAGCAAAGAGCAAGGGGAAAGATTCCATCAGGATCTACAGGAAATGGAACGCAGATATCATGGGAAATGGAACAAAAACATGCTAGCAGATTACTGCTGGTTACTAAAGAGAGAAGGTCTAACTACTACTCACACATGAAAAGCAAGGCGAAGAGGTTTCTTATACTAAGGTAAGGCATTATAAAATTGAAACCGTAGACTTACCATTCTCAGTATGTTATGAGGCTTAATGTGTGGTAAATTTTGGTCCATTTGGCTGTGTGTTTCTACAAATCTGTTAACACAATACACTACATATCTTTAGATTATGTTCATAAGTATACCAGTGTGAGACAGGAGTGTTCAGATGGGTGAAAATAATAAGAAAGAAGCGTTCTTTACATGTGATAACAGTAATCTTGCATATGCGCGTGCTGCATATTTATCAAATTTTCATTTTGAATTTGCACAAAAACCTGATGTGATAGGGGAAAACTGACTTCAGTTCCGGAATCAGAATGCCCAAAATATAAAAGATCACTATGTAAACTTCATGCAATGATCGGAAAGTTTGAATTCGCAGGCCAATGTAATTGTATGGCCTCAGCTACCGTGTGCAGACATTTCAATTTGATGTCATCTGGCTATCTGCTTGTCAATTTCGATGTTCCGTTTTACTCTAGGCCTACGATATGACAGACCGAGTAATTCGAAACTCTCTTGGGTGCCTATGGCTGAGATTTAATTAATTTTGTCGGGTAAACACCAAATGTGTCACCAGAGATCTTTTACAAGCCGACATCATACGACAAGGAGTGTCGAATGGACTCTTTTCTGTTCTTCAAAAATCTGACTATCTCTGCCGCGTTTGAACCCGCTATCTTGGGATCTGGAAGCTGACACTCTACCACTGATCACAGAGGCAGCTGAGAATTAATAAGGGTGAGACAAAGAGCATGGTGACCAGTACAAAATGGAACAGGGCAAATGTCAAGATAGACCAGGAAGACAATGAGCAAGTGTCAGTTGACAAATATCTTGGAAGCATAATAAAGGAGGGAAATAAATACTTGCATCGCCGTGACCAAGGAGGTCTTCGAGAGAAAGAAGATATTCTCTGTGGATGCTTGGATACTGGTCTTAGGAAGACACTGGTGAAGTGTTTTGCTAGGAGAGTACCACTTTATGGAGTCGAGACCTGGGAAACGAGGTCGAATGGAGACTAGCAGCATTTGAGATGTGGTTGTGGAAGGGAACAGAGAGGATAACATAGGTAGAAAGGGATGAGGTGGTGTTGGGGAGAATTGGTGAACAGAGAAAGTTGTTATATGTCATTAGAATGAAGAAGAGAGTGTTTGTCAGAGGATGCAATAGAAGAAACAGTGAACGGAAGGAAAGGAAGACGCTAGAGAAGATACCAGATGGTGGACAGTGACAGGATAGCAGAAAGCTACAAGGAAATGAAGAAAATGGCAGAAGACAGGACTGCATGGAGAAGTGCTGGGTGAAGACCTGCCTTACGGCAGAAAACTTTATGTGACGGGTCAAAATTTAAAAGATTCTAAGCGCCATTTTTTAAATTTTGCAGGGGAGACAAAAAACATCTTAACTTACACATTTAAGTATTGAATTACAATTTAATGGTTATGTCATGTAACAGAACACTCATACTTATAATATCAGGTACAGAATTCTAATTTTAATGTTACTCTAAATAGAATTAAACATATTTTAAAGAAGGTTCTAAGTCTCTTACTTTGGTTTCCAAAGTTCCATGTACCAACATGTATTGAATTTGTTCTGGCTAAACAGAATAAGCAAAAACAGCAAAAGTAAAATGAAATTACACAGATACAACTAACTGTTGACAAACTTTGATTAATGTTCTGTGGCTGCACAATAATCCTTCTCAGGTAAAAAGAGTATCATAACTTAATGTTTACAATTTTCTTTACATCGCACCGATACAGATAAGTCTTATGGCGATTATGGGATAGGAAAGGGTTAGGAGTGGGGAGGAAGCGGCCGTTGCCTTAATTAAGGTACAGCTCCAGCATCTGCCTGATGTGAAAATGCGGAAACCACGGAAAGCCATCTTCAAGGGTGCCGGCAGTGGGATTCAAACCTTCTATCTCCCGAATGCAAGCTCACAGTTGCGCACCCCTAACTGCACAGCCAACTCGCTTGATTTTCTATGAACACAATTTTTCAGTGTTGTTCCTCTCTGAACGAACCTTCACCCCTTTTTCATTTTATTAAAATGCCCCAATTCATTTTAATTTACCTGTGATATAAGATAACAAAACCACGTGGCCGTGCATGTTAACACACAATGGCTATGGAGCCAAGCTCTGCATCTGGGAGACTAGTGGGTTCGAACTGCACTGTCAGTTGTCCTGAGAATGGTTTTCAGTGGTTTTCATTTTCACTTTCAGGCAAATGCCAGAACAATTCCTTTCATTCCTTCCACTTCCTTACCCAATTTCATTCACCATCATTCATTTCATCTTCATTATCTCCTCAATTGAGGTTGGCATCAGGAAGGACATCTGACTGTAAAAACTGCCATATAATTCCATCTCACCTCATCCCTGACCTTGTGTTAGGAAACAACTACAGAATGGACATACATACACACATAAGACAGCACAGTAAGAAACGAGTGAGAGTAACCACTCTCAATACAATACTGACACGTTACCAACTGTAGCTCTTGCAGGAAGTATTGCTTTCAGCTGATGGCACATGGAACACAGAAAATGCAGCTTGTGTTAGAAAATGTGCCATCTTGTGGCAAAGTTACAAGCTATTTTTTTTTTTTTTGTTTGCTAGTTGCTTTACGTCGCACCGACACAGATAGGTCTTATGGCGACGATGGGATAGGAAAGACCTAGGAGTTGGAAGGAAGCGGCCGTGGCCTTAATTGAGGTACAGCCCCAGCATATGCCTGGTGTGAAAATGGGAAACCATGGAAAACCATTTTCAGGGCTGCCGATAGTGGGATTCGAACCTACTATCTCCCGGATGCAAGCTCACAGCCGCACAAGCTATTTTTAAGTGATGTAGGCACTTCGAACTTCATAAAGCTATTGGCAATGGTACATGGAACACTGTTAACAGAAAAAAATTATTTTCAAGAAAATGGCACTTAGAACCTCTAAAATTTCCACTCTGCAAGTATGTAGAATAGTCACTATCATAATAACCTATACATTGGGGTAAATAAATAAATGTTCAGAAATAGTACTTTGTTATATGCATATTATTTCTAAGTTTGATGTACAGGACATTCATTACCAAGCGAGTTAGCCATGCGGTTAGGGTCACGTAGCCTGAAGATGGTTTTCCGTGGTTTCCCATTTTCACTCCAGGCAAATGCTGGGGCTGTATCTTAATTAAAGCCATGGCTGGTACCTTCCCAATCCTAGTCCTTTTCCATCCTTGCATCGCCAAAAAACATTCAATAGTGCGACGTTAAGCCACTAGCAAAAAAATAAAAAATAAAATCATTTGGATGAAAAAGTCAAATCAAGCACAAAATTTCAAAATAATTATTTATGGGAGTTACCATTTTAACAATCAAATTTAAATTGTGCACCAAATAAACAATGATAAGCAAGACTAGCAATATTATATGAATAGGTATTATCAGTATTTCTTATAATATTTTCTTTCCATGGAAATGCTTGTTGTTGTTGTTGTTGTTGGGTAATTATGTTTTAACTTTACTTTATTATCTCACTACTTTAAATGACCACTGCCACCGGGATATTTCCCAATTACGATGTATCTGTTAATAATAACTATAATAATAATAATAATAATAATAATAATAAAAAGATGGAAACTAAGATCACAATTCTCCATTTGTTACCTTCTTTCTCTTGTCCAAACCACCTCAATATCGTCCCATAATGAAAATAGCACTGCAACTGTGGTCAATGTCAGGTTTATTGTCAATATCATTATAGGTATGTTTATCTATAATCTATTTACTGCACATGCTGTCTTACCTGTTCCACATTTCTAAGTGGCATTTTGAATTTCTTCGCTTTAATCCTTTTAACAGCTTACATTTTCTGTACTGTGGCTCAGTCATTCTCTCCGTATCACAATCAAAGTCATATTGTTCCCCATAGAAGCAAATTAATACTTCCTTCAGTGCAGATGGAAGTCTGGTGAAGATATTTTCAAGAGGGTTGTCGATGCTTCTTATTTTAACTCCTGTGACATAACCATCCCAATTGACAGGTGTTCCAACAAGATGAGAACATTGGAGTTGCACTTGAGCAACAGATGATAATTCCCAAGCTGGCTGATGACAATAGTTTTGATACTGTTCCCACGTCAGGCCATTTTCAGCATCAGTATAACGATCTGTATCTTCATCAGTGCGATCATCTAGTTCATAAATTGTAGGTAACAAGAGGAATATACCAGCAACTATAGCAACAACAATCTGAAACAAAAAGAGTACACAATGGATCATGTAATCAATTCTTTAGTAAGACAATGGAAATGTTATTTCAAGTGTTACATGGCATGTAGATCACACTCAAGAACCAAAAGTCATGGGATAGCAACAAGTAGTATTGCCATGCAGTGCTGACTGAGGTGCGGCACTATCTAGTGAGTCAGAGTGAATAATAACAATATAATTGGTCCGTTATTGGCTATTATAAATTTTCCAGTTAACTCATTCCCGGTTGCCAGCGTTTCATCCCAGTGTGCTAAATCAGGCTCATCAGTTGGTAAATAGCACACCCACCAAGATGCATGGCTAGTGCATAACGTGGAGGCCACTGCATACTGCTACTTGGAGCCACCGACAGTGCCAATGCACTATGAGACTGTCTCATTTTCAAAAATTGATGCCTGCCTGGCCATCAGATGATACAGATGTTGATTCCCATAGGGAACCTGAAATATTTGTCCTGAATGACTAAAATGATATTATAAATTTACTAGAAAACAAGCAAAACAGGTTGTTACAGAAGAACGAGAGAAGTGGTTGAGCAAGTGGAGCGATGAATTGAAAGAGGATGTTGATAGTAATAAGAAAATGTTATATAGGATGATGAAAATTAGAAAAAGAGATAAAGAGCACTCCAAATACCTACGAGATGATAATGAAAATCTGATCACTGAAGATAAGATCGGAGAGACTTGGAGTACTTACTTTGATGAATTGCTAAATGTGAATTGCAATGCAGCCTACTCAATAATACGGTACTATCTCATACAAGTCTGGCTCTGATAATGGGACAGACTTAACATGGAATGATGTGGAATATGCCTGGAAATACATCAAAACTGGAAAATCTGGGTTAAGACAGGGTGGTTTTTGTCTCCACTTCTTTTCATCACTGTGATGAACGAGGTTCAGAGAAAAGTACACCAAACCATTGGAGGTAAGAAAATGAAAGTTACCTTATTCATTGACGATATATGCTTGTGGGGAGACTCTAAAGAAGACCTTCAAGAACAAATAAACTCCTGGACAGAAGCTGCTAAAGAATATGGACTCATCTTCAGCCAAAAGAAAAGTGAGGATATGGTCATGAAAAGATATGGACAACTAGTGGGACACATTGAAATGGAGGAGAAACAGCTACAGATGAACCATCAATTCAAATATCTTGAAAGTGTTATCTCTAACACTGGTTCTATAGACAAGGATATTTCCCACATAATTCAGACAGGTAGCAACTTCTACAAAATAGTTAAGGGCGTAATTTAGAACAAGAAAATACCAACAAAATGTAAGCGAGTCATATATGAAACCTATTACGTTCCAATCCTGATCTATGATTGCGAAACATGGACCATGAGAAGTAAAGATGTCAGTAGAATCCAGGAAGCAGAAATGAGATTTGAGAAAATCTGCAAGCAGGCTCAAGTTGTAAGACTGCAGGACAGAATAAATTGCAGCGACTGAGATGGCATGGACATATGCGACGCATGGAAGATAAGAGATTACTGAAACAAGTGTATGATCTAAAACTTGAAGACAAAAGACAAAGAGGGTGACCAAGACTCGGGTATAAGAACATGGTGAAGACTGACATTGAACAGTAAGGACATACTTTGGAAAGCAATGAAGGAGGAGAGAAGTTCAGTATGTATGTAGGACCAACATTTCTAACATTATTAATACATGGAACATGTAAATACATCTTTAAGTTATCTCTTCAGGAACAAAATAAGTTTATGCCTGAAATCCAAGGTCTACTGATAATATAACTGGAACTAGGAGAACATACCTGACATTGACAGGTCTCTGTAGTGTTATCTGTATAAGACTTGCCAAGAACTAGCTAAACATCCAACTGAACAGCTCTCAGCTGGTGTGTGCACTAGAAGGAATGTTTTAACATGTAAAAGCGTAGAACTATTAGAGCAACAAAGTAAATGTATATTACCTTTTTCGTGGAAAACTGAATTGCAAGTACACATGCTTGGCTATATTTTGTTATTTACCCATTATTTTCGTTTATAGCCCTTTCAGACCTGAATGACAGCTAGGGGCCCAGCAAATGGTACCTGTAAATTCTTACCGCAATATGTTGACCAAATGCCAACCAAAGAAACATGAAGAACGCTCCATGCAATCCGCACAAACGCTGCAGTCTGGTCTGACTACTTCTGAAGGTTTTCGGATATGCTGAGGTGCCGGAACTGTGTCCTGCTGGAGTTATTTTATGGCAAGGTGCTGGAATTGTGTCCTGCTGGAGTTCTTTTATGTGCCAGTAAATCTACTGACACTAGGCTGACGTATCTGAGCACCTTCAAATACCACTCGACTAAGCCAGGATCAAACCTGCCAAATTGGGGTCAAAAGGCCAGCGTCTCAACCGCCTGAGCTACTCAGCCTGGCAATTTGGCTGCTTTTACGGAAGGACGACTTAGAAATCTTAAAACATTGAAAAAGCCTAAATACGAACTGTTAGATCATGTTCTGTGGCTGTGGTTTTTGCAGGTTTTTGTTTTATTTCAAAATACTGAATTTTTCACAAAACGAACTCCATTGTCTGGCCCTATTATCCAAGAAACGGTGCTCATTTTGAATAAAAAATTGAAAGGAGAAAATTATAATTTGATTCCGAGTGAAACCTGGTTGCACTGTTGGATAAAACATAATGGGATTCAAAATCTGTTGATTTCAGGTGCAAAGCCATCAGCTAATGATGTAGCTTCAAGCACATTTGTTTCAAAATTTGAAAAAATTGTTAAGGAATATGACATAACACCCAATCAAGAGTGTAACATTGATGAATTGGGCCTAAACTATAAGATGCTTCCATGAAGAAATCTTGCCACATGAAATGACACGGTGAAAGGGACAAAACTTACGAAGGATAAAGTGACTTTGGCTATTTGCAGCTAACAGTATCATTAGAGTCAGCAAATCGAAAACACCAAGGGCATTCAAGAATATTACCAATGTATTATCACAAGCACGGAAGCTCCATCAAGCTCAGCCCCGTCCTCCCCCAGCCATTCCAAATGATATGTGCGGACGTATGTTTCGTGCCAAGATTGGGCTACATAGTCATATGAAACATATTCACAAGGCATTGTGAGTGTGAAAATCTAAACTGCTGAAGAAGATATTTACTCGGATAGGAGTTGCAGCCGACGATGATCACCATCAAGAATTGGCCTAGATGGACAGCAGCCATTTTAAATCATGGTTCTTTGAGCAGTTTTTGCCTGAAGTTGAACAATATCAGAAGGCAAAACAACTCCCTGTACATACCCTTTTGAAGTTGGATAACATGGCAATGCATTAATCTGAACAGGGACTTAAAAAGGGGGGAAATAAAAGCTGTATTTCTTCCATCTAACATCACTTCTCTTATCCAACCCGTGGATCAAGAGGTAATTGAATGGCTAATGAAAAGATATTGCTAGATATGTTGCACCCATTTTAGAGAAGATAGAAACAGGTAGCAACCTGTTTGAGGTAAAGAAATCTTTTCATATAAAGGATGTCATTTACACAATTGCTGAGGCTTGGGAAGAAATGAAAGTATCAACACTTGAAAAATCTTGACATAAATTTTGGCTGAAAATAGCAGTTGAAATTTATCAAAACAGTGATCAAAATGAAGATGAAGGTGCACAGGCAATCGTCCAAGATCTTCAACTTTTGAAATCTGATGTTCAAAGCAATGGCATTGATGAATGGCTTTCTGAAACTGATATTGACTGCACAACAGGAGAACAACTGGACGACTATCAGATCATCACAGCTGGTAACACAGAGTGCAGACAATACTAAAATAGATGATGATGATGATGATGAAAACTACGAATCTCCTGGTCAAGTATACAATGTAGACACCAAGCAGGCTTTCAATTTAGCTCTTCTGTACACTGAAGAGAATTCTTGTTGCACACCTATGGATGTTTTGTGGATAAGGAAATAGAGGGGATATAAGTAACAGAAAAATCTTGAATGTCATCTGCCAGCCAAGCGAGCATTACAGACATTTTTTTCATCCTGTAGTGTTTAAGGTATGTCTATTTACGTACGTTCAGTATTACAGCAAATACTATTGCTCCTCTGGAAATACGACCTTTCACATGTTCTGATCGTGCCAAAGGTGAAGAATTACTGAGGTTCTACTGTATTGAGATTTAATGGAAGTTCTTTCTCACTGTATCTCCTGTATTTGAAAAACATGGTCACCCCTTAAAGACCAGAAATGATAATCTCATTTTGCTCCTTTAAACAACAATCACCCTAATCACACCAACTGTACAACTGTAGATGGACTACTACTAATACTACTACTACTACTACTACTACTTCTTGTGCTTGAAATAGTTCGAGGGCAGGTTTCCATACCAGTCCTTCACATCCTTTAGCCACAATGTTCTCCTACTTGTATGATGATGTGCAAGATATTGTATTTCTCACAGTGTCACATGACATGGGCAATAATGTATTTCCTCGCATATCAGAACCCCCATTTTTCCCCTTTTTTTATAGCTGCGAAAAGTAGGGAAGGGGGCGTCCAATGTGCGATAGCCTCCCATTTCGTGTTGTGACTTCTGGGTATAAAGTACTATAAATTTTACATGTATGTATTCCTGAGTCTTACTAGCTGCCTTCGTTGGAAGGTAGTATCATTAAATTTAAAAAAAACAATAAATGGTGAACACATGACTTTTAGGCCTACAGATACTGTAAATATAATCAGTTTTATTTACTCTTATATCATGTCATTTGTTTCATATCACTAACTCCTCTGATGAGGTTGACACCAGGAAGGGCATCCTATCATAAAAATTCACTACAAAGATTAATCTCATTTCGTTCTCAACCCCGTAAAGAAAAGGGATAAGGTTTGGACATACAGTTTTATTTATCGTATTATGCAATATTAATACAAAAGAACGAACTTAATGGCCAGTCATTTGAGCAGTAGGTCTATCACAGAGTAAACCTAATCACTGATTTAATTTGAATTATCATCATCTTGTGCCACCAAATTCCCTGCTACCAGCGTTGTTGTCATCCCAAATGACAACAACTTCACTGCCATCAAGAGAATTCAAGATCCCGGCCTTTTTGAAACTTTTAAAAATAGTTTTGTTTCCGGTTACTGAATCTATTCGCAAATTGTTTCTACAGATGGTCTCTGTATTTTCCCAGTTGTAGCAGAAGCCACCCCTTCTGAATAGAGCCGTGCTGTAGAAAGCATGCCAACCCACATGCTGATCGCTAGCAAATGTTACAAGTCGTACTTCCGAACGTAATATATAGTGACTGGAAGCATTCTTTGGATAACTGCGGCTGCTGAAAGCCAGACTTTTATTTTTTAAGTGTATTTCATGTTGTTGATGTTTCCAGAATTTCATTTGGTATTCTCATATGCACCTCCACATTTTTCATTTTATCAATCTATGACCATGTTCAGCATTGTTTAACTGTTGGATGAAGTATTGTACTCCCTCACAATACATATATATATATATATATATATATATATATATATATATATTTTTTACAACTTGCTTTACGTCGCACCAACACAGATGATCATAATGTGACGATGGGATAGGAAAGACTTAGGAATGGGAAGGAAGTGGCCGTGGCCTTAATTAAGGTACAGTCCCAGCACTTGCCTGGTTTGAAAATGGGAAGCCACAGAAATTATCATAATCATTCTCATTTAGATAAAGCTGGGTTGGAATAAATATTTTATTTTACACTCTTATCGTTTCAGTCACTGTTCATTAACCATTGTCACATTATCTTACTCTATTCTTAAGAAGGTCTAACCATCATAATCTGGATTTTCCTCAGCCTCGTTTCCCCTTGGTTCTCTTTGGCAGTCTTTCTTCATTCAACTGTTTAACATGACTAAATCATTTTATCACCCAACTTTTTCTCCTTCATTTCTTCCTGTAACCACTATCTACATCATCATTAACCTAATTGTATACCATGGCACTTACATATGGACAACTTGAGACCATCTAAGATAAGTTCAACATCTCTGAAAGGTGAGTGATGCAACTAAAACTTGGGCCTATCAAAGAAGGAGGGGAATATAGGCAGTGGACAAACAAGAAGTATCACCAGTCTCATATGCCCTCACTCCACGTGAACACTACAGAGAGGTTTGGAATTGAATCCAGGCTTTTGGCGTGCAATCTAGTGATTAGAAATTATACACAGGGGTCCAGAAAAACGTAGACACTCTTTGATAGTCAATATAAATGGAACAAAATGACATACTGTTACAATTCTTGCATGGGGGGAAGGTTATTTTGTGTGTTCAAAGTGACCCCCATTAGCAGCCAAACAATATCGATGCCGCTGAACTGCTGCCCAAACTGCGGCTGTCAGTGTGATAGCCGCACGGGATGCCTCAATGGTTTCTTGTAGCTCATTCAGTATAGCTGGCTTATGTCGATAAACTTCATTTTTCAAAGGTCCCCGTAGGTAGAAGTCAAGAGGTGTAAGTTCTGGAGACCGTGGTGTGTACTCAACAGCTCCTCTTCCACCTACCCATTGTCCAGGTAGATTTCATCGAAGTAGGCTCTGACATCTCTGTGGTAGTGAGGCGGAGCGCCATCTTGTTGTAGGTAAAATCTTTCCTTTCCAAACACCTCTCGGATCGCAGGTAAAATCAATGTTTGCAGCATATGAAGATACACCTCACCAATTATGGTACCTTCAAAGAAGAATGGGCCAATCAAACCGCGTGATGACAGACCACACCACACATTAACACTGGATAGATTAATATGTTTGTCCACATGAACGTGAGGATTTTCAGGAGACCAGTACACGCAGTTGTGGCGGCTTACAGCATCGTTCAGTTTGAATTGTGCCTCGTCAGATCAGGTAACCATCCCTGTAAACCATTCATCCCCGCAAAGCATACCTTCAAACCACTCGCAGTATACTCCATCCTTCGATCCAGGTTGTCCTCGTTCATAACGTGCAACAATTTTGGAATGTACACTTGCCACTTTGCAGCCTTCAGAATTTGTCATACAGTTGATCGGTTTACCCCACTTTCAAGTGCACCCTGATTCACAGATTTTTGAGGTGACCTAGTAAAATACTGAAACACAGCAGCACTGGAAGCTGGACTTGTTGACTTTTTGGTTGGCCAGACATAATTGTCCAGTAAAAAGTGAGACAGTAGTGTGATTATTATTATTATTATTATTATTATTATTATTATTATTATTATTATTATTATTATTATTATTGTTACGGAGATATCCGTGGTAGTTAGAGGTGAAAGAAGGTGCGGGCTGGAATAGGTCTCAACTACAAAATTAAAGTTAATTTAAAACTTTAACAAAGGTTATATTTTTCAAAACTTAACAGTGGTGACATAGAATTTGAAAACTTAACAAGTCAGCAACAAGCCAAAATCAGGTACAAAGAAATTATAAGTGTTAGGGGGTAATACAAGATATGGGCTTCTAGCCCCACAATAATAATCCTTGAGCTATGAGCCCAACTTTACCAATGTACCCAGTTCACACAAAGGGGCAGAAAACCCCAATCATGTCAAGGAGCACTTGCTCCCAATTACCATGTTAAGCCTCCTAGAGGGACGTTTCACACACAAGAAAGAGCAGATGCGCTCTCAAAGTCTTCAAGCCAATTTAAGAGGCCATAAACTGACCTTACATTAACTGCCCTCAAGGCACACATACAGTGAAACAGGGGTATCTAATACCCAATCTACTGGGCCTTCGCAGGAAGGAAAACAAAACAGGTTAAGTAAATGGCCCAAAATACAAAATAGAATGGAGGCGATAACTTGCACTCCTACACCAAGTTTTTGTCTAAAACCTATGTGGCGCTAGGCCGATCATACAGGGGCTAATCCCAAGCTAGGGAGGTGACACGTATGAGAAAACTTTACTACCTTAAAGAAGAGAAGAACGGTTATGAAAACGTAATCACCTCCTTTTCAAAAATGAAGGGGAGTTCGAGAGGGTGAAGCACTCTCTATCCCCGCTTTACAGTAATTTATAGATTTTACATAGACAGAAACAAATTTACATTTTAAAAAGGTAGGTTAAATACTAAAGGTTTCGAACCCTCCCCGAGAGTTAAACTGCTGAGCTAACAAGAAATGAAGATGTTAACAGGCCATTACCTTGTAGAAGAACTGCTGCTTGAAGAAAGAGGTGCTTCCCGCCCCCTGCTACATATTCACACACTAAGAGAGATGTTACTGAAGTAGCACTGAGACAAAAAATCAGCAGTTTATATACCCTCGTGGAACATTCGAGACCTTTCAGGAATGAGTAGACACACCCTTTCGCTTTTATTGGATAACAGCAAAAACTAATACACAAGATGAGGAAGAAGCACCTTATTGGTGGAAAATTAATTACATAAATTCCCGATTGGTTGCATTCAAAACGGGCGGAAAGAAAGGATTTATATTGCCAACCCACAAACCACAGAACAAAATTTAGTAAAAATAAAACTTAGGAATACAATATTTCTTCAAGAAAGTTCACTCCATTGCACCAGAGTGTGTTACCATAGTTTTGGGTAGAGACATCTGTTAGAGATTGTCCACACCTCTTAATCGTTGAAAAACAAAAGGCAAATAAAAAAACACTCGGTGACATCTTCTGAATAACCGTGGAATTAGTTCAGTAGTTAAAGTTCCACGTTTCTCCAGTAGAGAAGTTTCAATTGGCGCAATATTTGAATTAGCGGCGTGGAGGTGTATATTATATACAAGATAATAATAATAATAATAATAATAATAATAATAATAATAATAATAATAATAATAATAAAAACCTCTGCTTTAATGTTGTGGATCTTCTGAAGTGATGCCATCTAATTGGCCTGCCTACTAATTTTGACATTTCGATTGTGCTGCTCTTTAGCAAAAGCATAATTTGACTGGACAGTTCCTATGGCCTAGTTATTTTAACTTTCATAAATGTAGACATATTATTGCATTTCTTGCATGGCAGCGTAGTCCATTGTTTTCTCAACAGATGATAAAAGGTCACATGAATGGAGCGACAATCTTGGCGCACGTTTTCCAGCAAATGACAGTGCAGAAATGAATAAAGTAAGATTGTTGTTTGAGCAACGCAACACTACTGAAGTAGTACTGGAAGTACGAAAACATGATGAAGGTACAACGGCAGTGGCGTAATGTGTACGGAACTCAGCCACCAACATGTACAACAATTTATTGTATTCAGGATTAATTTGAAGCCGACGGTGCTTTTTTAGCATCAGTGTCCATTATATCCTGGTCAAGATAAATAACACTTCCTATTTATCACCATAATTTCTCGTTAATGAATTAATAAAGTATAATTTTTACCTGAATTCTCAGGTAAGAAAGCTAACACACATATTTTTTACCTGAATTCGAGTAATGTAGCGCTCTGCAGCAGTTCTCGCATTTCCTTGAAGTCTCCAGTGTTTCAAGTACCAAGTCACTCCTATTGGTATGGAAGCCAGTACAGCTGTAACAGCAATACGGAGCATCATAGCTGAATTAGCTAAGTATTTCCCTACAGCTGCCACGGGAAGAAGTACCATAGCAAGACCAGCTAGAGGTACAATTAATACTAACCCTACCAAGGCTAAAGCACTACGAATAAGGCCATACCAAGTAGCACCCTGTGACGATATAACAGCTACTTGCCACCAAGCCAAAGTAACACAATGAGGTATCAATGTCTTGTATGTTCCACGCCAATGATCTCGAGAAGCAATTTTAAGGAATATTGCAGGAATTAAAAGATAGAATACAGCTCTGAAATTCAAGCAGAACTCCACACCATTTCCTACAACATAGGAAGCAAATGTTGGAATTCTCATGTCAAGGAAACGCCAACCTTGAGTAACAACTGCATCTGTCTCATAAGGATATTTGGCCAAGACATGTACAGCAAAAGAGAGCAATGCTAGATAATCTGGAATTTGTTTGGAGTCCATGAAAGCATACAGAGTTAAAAAGGTAAGGAAAAATGCAAGGATTGTAAGTTCTGACTGAGGAGTCCATTGGGGTGCAATAAGTGGATAAATCATGAGATTTAAAAGCAACGATAAGAAGAAATGTCCATACGGACGGAGATTACTACGGCAATACTGATATTCGGCTTCTTCCGGGTTCAAATTTCCTCCACTGTAACTAATAAAAAGGCAGGACCATGCCCTAAAATCTTGAAACTCACTTTTCCGGTGCAACATCTGAAATGTTGAGACCACCATAACAGAAATAGATGCATAATATAATGCCATAGGAATGAATAAAAGAAGACTTTCAGTACCAAACACAGAGTAAACAAATAAAAGAAGTAGAGTCTGAAACTGAGACATAGCTGCTGGGAAGAGAGATGATACAAATGGTGTACCTTTCTTGGCTACAATTTCTATTAGTTTAGAATACAAGGAACGGATTGTATTGAGAGGATGCAGAAGAGTTCTTTGTAAAAAATTCATGGATTCAATATCTTGCTGACTACGATTTGATAGTGTTAATACTCTGTGCACCAGAGGCATTTCTCCTCGTGCATAATGAGCTGCTGCAGAAACCAGGTGATCTTCAGTCAGTTTTTCTCCCAAGTATTCTCCTCGGGATGCCCAATCTGAAAATAATGAAACAAGAGAAGTTATTGTAATACAGTAGTCTAATGTCTAATAGAGGACTGAAAAAATACACACTATTTCTTGAACATAAATGAAGAGAGATACCATTTAAGTCCCTATGGCTTTATTAGTGAAATAAAATTTGGGCTTGATGCTTTTATCATTAGATATACGAAGGTTGGAACTTAAATAGTGGCAACTATTTATTTACAAATAAACAAGTGAATTATAAGGGCACCTATTCAATACTGAGAATTATGTGATAGATTCTACAAGTCTGTTAAATCTTCACATTTCATTTATTTAGTCATATGGGACTGGTTTCGACAAAAATTGTATGTCATCATCAGCCAGGGAAAGAAAACAAAGACATTAGAAATACATTAAAATTTACCTCTCTAGTAAAATTATACTAATAATTTACAAAATTATTCATATTAGGGCTAAAATGTTTATACAAATGTGAACTGGTAATCATATTACATCAGTGTATGTTTTATATGATGAGGTGTACACCATAATAATTATAATTGAGAGATATGCTAAAAATCTTTGTACAATATGCTTCGTAGTAAAATGTATACAAATGTCAATTTATTGGTATTAAATAAGTGTAATATTTTTGTTTACACACAATTTAATACATTACTAAAAATAGATAGGTATTGTAATCAAGTTTCATGAGGCTAAAAGACAGGTACTCAATTATAAGTCGTTCCACAAAAGTATATACAATGATGATGTGAAGAACATTCTAATTGGAATACAGCTTTGTACTGAACAGAAATAATGATTAAAATGCAGTAATTGCCAATTTTAAACAAAGTAGGCAGGTTGAGTTGATGACATACAATTTTCATCGAAACCGGTCCCATATGACTAAATAAATGAAATGTGAAGATTTAACAGACTTGTGGAATCTATCACTTAATTCTCCGTATTGAATAGGTGGACCTTATAATTCCCTTGTTTATTTGTGAATCTCGATTCAATACGGAACCAATAATGAAGGTTTTGACTTTATGTAACTATTTATTTACAACAGATACAAAAGAGTTACATGTTAGCAACCTTTACTGTCTTTCAATGTAGTCACCAGTGTTGTGTATAACCCGTTGCTAGCGATGTGGAAGTCGTAGTATACCTTTAGCAGAGACTGTTCTGTTGATGGTGTGAATGGAGCGGTCTACTGCCTGTCGAATCTCTGCAACAGTACTGAAGTGAATGCGAGCCCACGAATCATCGGTTTCAATCACTGTCCAGTAACGCGGCAAGAGCGTGCACTTTATCTTCACTGACGCTCGTAGCACTACCTGCCCGATGAATGTCCGCCACAGTTTGCCGACCATCGTTGAAGGCTTTTACCCAATGTGCCACTGTTCCTTAAGGCAATGCAGATTCCCCACAAACCTCTTGAAGACCTTGATGACACTGTCGTGCTGTATGACCTCTGGCGCATTCAATCTTGATTCAACTCCGTTGTTCCTGTTTGGAAAACATAGTGACAACGTTACGTTAGACCGCTAGCTCACAAGTGACTGTGTTTCTCTCGCTTGTGCACACGCAGGTGATGTGGGAACGGCGAGTCCATTTGCTATGAGGTAAGCTAGGTATGTAACCAACGTGTGCTCTCAGCGACAATATTAGATTCCATTGCATAGAGTCTCCACAGAAGTGTTGCCACTATTTAAGTTCCAACCCTCGTATATCTTACTTGTATTTATAATACTGTATTAACTTCAAATTGATTTGTTAACATCCACATTTTCTAATTACACCCAATATTAATCTATACCCTAGGAATCAGTTTAGTATTTTTGCTCAGCTCTCAAAGATATTTTTATAACAACAAAGTTATCAAACAAAGTTCTTTTTATACAAGGCAGTACATTAACTATTTGTTAAGATGAATCTGTCAATATAATTTTAAAACATCATATTCATGAATACCGACAGATAAGAAATGTTTGGGTTCTAGGTGTTTCAAAAGATTGAAAATTGAAAATCTTACAAATTCTATTAACTATGTTGACACTGACTGAAAAAAAAAAAAAAAAAAGAACCTCCTTCTTATCATTCAGTCAGTTAGGCAAACTATGAAGCAAAAACCTCAAATAACTTAAAATGAAAATCATGATTAATGACAAATCCATTAAATTAAATAAGAAATGTTTGGGTTCTAAAGCATTACATTTAGTGTAATTCTATTCTATAGCAGATTAACTAGCCATAACAAATGAACATTTTTCCCTTCTGTGGGTTAGCAGGAGTCACATTTAAGAGCAAACCAAAGAGAAGTTGTTAGGAAGATTCTGAAAAGAGCACCTACACTATGGTATGCCTTCATAAGGAAGGAGATACAACTTCGTAGGTCAAAAATTTGCATATTTCTATTTATTTTCCACTTATTTTGTTCTTTAATCAAGTGGAAGCTATAAAAATAACACTAAGAATGGAGAAATAACATTGGTCATGGGTGATTTCAACTCAAAAGTAGGGGCTGGCATTGAAGGCAATACTGTAGGCAGCCATGGTCTTGGTGTACGTAACATAAGAGGAGATAGACTTGTTCAGTTCTGTATGGAGCACAATCTGTTTGTCTCTAACACATTCTTCAAACTTCCTCCTCGGCGGCTTTACACATGGATATCACCCACCAATAACGATGAAAAGATCATAAGAAATCAAATTGATTTCATTTTGGTAAAACAACAACTAAAGAAATATGTGACATCCGTTAAGACGTATCCCGGTGCTGATGTAAATAGTGACCACAATCCAGTTGTAATGGACCTTAAAATGGTACGTTTCAGAAAAATTAAAAGAAATGTTAAACTATCCAAACATATAGATATTAAGAAACTATTGGATCCCAAAGTAAGAACTAATGTTGGAACTGCACTGGAAAAGAAGATGGAGTTAATAAGATACACTGAATCATCAGAGGTAAAATACACATGGAACGCCATTAAAGATAGTGTGATTGAAATCCAGGAAAATGAAATCGGACAATGCAACAACATCAAAAGACAGAGCTGGATAACAGATGAAATTCTACAGATCACATTCAATACAAAATTCTAAACAAAGCTGTACGCAGAAAGTGCAGGGAAGCCCGAGAATTATGGATGACAGACAGATGTAAAGAAATTGAGATCCTTCAAGAGAAGCATGACTATTTTAACTTGCATAAGAAAGTGAAAGAACTTGCTGGAATGAAACGGAGACGATATGGTCAAATTTTGAGAGATGCCAATAATGAAATCATCTTGGGTGTGGAAGGGAAACTCAAACGATTGAAGGAATATATAGAAAATCTCTTCAAAGATGATAGAAATGATCCTCCTTCACCTGACGAGAGAATAAATGAAAATAGCCCTGAAATAACAAGAAGTGAAGTTGTACATGCCGTAAAACTTCAAAAGAATGGTAAAGCAACTGGACCTGACGGTGTGTACGCTGAAGTTCTCAAAGTAATAACAGAACAGGAATCTACCGGCCTCAATATCTTAACATAATTATTCAATCAAATATATGTATCAGGAGAAATACCATCAGACTGGCTGAAATCAACCTTCATACCACTACCGAAGAAGCCTAACTCGTCTCAGTGCGATGATTATTGTATGATAAGTTTGATGTCTCACGTGCTCAAAATATTCTTGCGAATCATTCACACTAGAATATACAAAAAATGTGAATCCTACATGGATCAGAATCAGTTTGGTTTCCGAAATGGCGTTGGTACATGTGAGGCACTCTTCTCGTTAAATGTGTTGTTACAGAGGTGCAGAGATATGAATGTTGATGTCTATGCCTGTTTTATAGACTATAAAAAAGCTTTTGATTGTGTCAGGCACAATAAGCTGATAGAGATTCTGAGATCAACAGGTATTGACTCCGGTGACTTACGTATAATCAGTAACCTGTACTAGAATCAGTTTGCAAATGTCAAAACTGATCAAGGATCTTCAGAAACTGCTTCGATCAGGAAGGGCGTCCGCCAGGGTTGTGTACTGTCACCTCTGTTGTTTAACATTTACTCAGAGGCAATCTTTAAAGAAACATTGGAAGACTATGGTGGGATCAAAATTAACGGGAAAATCATCAACAACATCAGATATGCAGATGATACTGTTGTCATAGCTGATGACATGCCTGCCCTTCAGTGCATGATAAACTCCTTAGTTCAACACAGTGAAGAGTTTGGATTATATATTAACCCCTCAAAGACGAAACTGATGGTGTTCTCTAAGAAGACAATTTGGACAAATCTCACAATAAAAGATAAAATAGTTGAGCAAGTGTCTTCTCTCAAATATCTGGGTACCATCTTGGATGACCAATGTAACTCCAAACGGGAGATAATATCTAGAATTGAGCAGGCCAGGAAACAATTCATAACCACAAAGAAATTCTTTGTGAGGTCAGATCTCAGTCTCCAACTACGAATTCGTATGATCCGCTGCTATATATTTTCTGTTCTCCTATATGGATGTGAAAGCTGGACTCTGGATCCAATCATAGAAAAACGTATTGATGCCTTCGAAATGTTCCTGTATCGCCGCCTCTTGCGGATATCCTGGGTAATGAAAATCTCAAATGCCGAGGTCCTTCGTCGGATGAAAAAGCAAAAAGAACTACTGCTCACCATAAAACAGAGGAAAACGCAATATCTAGGACATATCATGAGAGGTGATAGGTATCAGTTATTACAGCTTATTATCGAAGGGAAGATACAGGGGAAGAGATCTGTTGGCAGAAGAAGAAATTCATGGCTGAAAGACCTTCGAAGATGGCACTGCTGTACTTCAGGAAATGGCATTCCATTCTGCGCTGTCAAGATCAGAGCTAGTTACGTGGATCGCCAACCTCCGCTCGGAGACGGCGTCTTAAGAAGAAGAAATCAAGTGGAAAAGAAATTTCCACCAGGCCTATTTTAATAAAATGTGTTTGTAAATGTCCATGTATATCACTTGCTACATTCCACTTTGTCATATGTCATAGGCCAGTACAATGGCTAAATGGTTAGCGTGCTGGCCTTTGGCCCAGAGGGTTCCGGGTTCGATTTCCGGCTGAGTTGGAGATTTTAACCTTAAATGGTTAATTCCCTTGGCTCGGGGACTGGGTGTTTGTGCCGTCCCCAACATCCCTGAAACTCACACAACACTATCCTCCACCATGCAGTTACCTACACATGGCTGATGCCATCCACCCTCATCGGAGGGTCTGCCTTACAAGGGCTGCACCTGGCTGGAAATAGCCACATGAAATTATTATATGTCTGCTACTCATTTTCCGTAACTTTAATTTTTTCACACAGTTTTCATCATAAATTACTGAAGATATATTTGCATGAAATTTTGCACAGTAACATATTTTATTTGTATAAACAACCTGCACTTTAATTGTTTTCTTGAAACAAGTAATTTAACATTTTAAAAATAATTATTGGTGTAAAAATTTGAAAAACTGATAAGAAAGGTAACTTGAACTTACTGTATTTCTGAAAATCCAGTATAAAAATAAGGGTGCAAGGTATATGCGGGAAGTTAATAAATCAAACTTGGTTAGAAGTAAATTACTATTTAACAGTAAGACAGCCTTACAGTTTCAGATAATGGATAGCATTTTGTTATGTTCCATAAAATATTATTAAATATTCCATTTGTCGTTGAATACGCTCACCTCCTGTTTCCATTCCCTCTTCAGGAATTGAGCTATCAAGCCATGGCTCGCTTTCAGTTCCATACAGTTAATACCCTGCTTCATTGCAATTTCATGTGCTTTAAATTGAAGCATATTGTGTGAAACACCATATTTATCATCATCATCATCTTCATTTCCCGTTTCCACCTTCCCGGGTCAGGTTGTGAATCAAGGATCTCCATTGCTACCTGTCTCTCCACCACTCTTCTCCTTTTTTTTCTCTCCACCACTCTTCTCCTTTTTTAAGTACATCTTCTGGTTTTCCTCCCCTCTTCTCAATGCACTCCCACACTGAATCTGTCCACCTCTTTCGGGGTCTTCCTCATGGTCTCTTTCCCGTTAACTTCTCTGAAAAAAGCCTTTTTTGGCACTCTCTCTTCTCCCATTCTCATCATATGCCCATACCACTTCAGCTTTGTTGTTTCTACCCTGTCTTAAAAGTTTCAAGATTCCTGTCTCTTTTTCCTTATCTCTTCATTTCTAATTCTATCCTTTCTGGTCTTGCCCTCGATACCTCTTAGGAATTTCATCTTCGCTGCCTGTATTCTACTCTCCTCTTGTTTTGTTGTAGTTCATGATTCAGCTGCATAGGTTAGTATGGGTTCATAATAGGTTGAATATAATACTTTCTTACATTTCTTTGGGACATCTTGGTTCCACAAAATACCCCTTACACTCTGGTAGAAGCTATCATTATATAAACGTCTCATGGTCTGAAGCAGTTCATTTTTGAAGTCACAAAACTTTCCGCTTTTCAGCCCCAAAACACTTTCTTGATTTGTTCGTGCTGTCAAAAGCAACTTTTTGTTTTCGCCAGTAGTGTACGTAAGTCCATCAGATTAAATTCCGGACGCGAGGCGCGATTACTGTGTTTCTCCACAAATTGAATAATTCAAATTTTAAAATTTGCCTTAAAACTTGAATGCTTCTCCATAATTGAACTATAAGCAAAGTCACTCTGGAAAGCAAATTATGATATAATACATTGGACACAATCTTATAACATATCTTGCATATACCATGTACTAATAATCTGAAATTCCAGGCAGGGTCATATTTCATCAATAGCATTAGGCCAGGAAATACCCTATAATCCAGAATTACCTACTTGCTTTTCACCGAACACGGGGAAAGAGCTGCTGTGACGAGGAGGAGGATTATGGGAGACAGTTCAACCTTGAGCTGAGAGCTGACTTGTATGTCATATCTATACCGAAACAAGAAGAAAAACCAATGCAAGATATACGCAACAATATACAGGCCTCATTCAGAGTACCCTCCTGCCACTTTTGCCACATGTTTGTACCAGCATTCATTCTCACTACTTTCATGTCTGTTATTTCTAAAAATGAATAGGATATTCTACATAAAAGAGAGTTTGTAGATTTTTGTTATATATATATTTTTTACAATTTGCTTTACTGTTAATAAATTTAACCATGATAGGTTAATATTGTGTTTGGTCCATATTGACTAGTCTGAATGTATAATATAACTATTTAAAATAGTTTATTTGAATCCGCCTTGATCAATACACTCATTAAATGAAAGAAAAACTATTTATTAAACCAAACATGTTTCGGGAAATCTCAACCATTCCCAATCCTCAGTGGTCAGATCAAAGAACAAAACAATATCACACAATCTTTTGTTTTACAATTTAAAGAAGTATTGTCCTAATACACCATATCAAAGAGTAAAAAGAAATATTATAAAAATGATCAATACATAAAATTTTGGTTGAACTGCATGAGAATACTATATAAATTTAGGATCTTCAAGCTTTTCTTCTTTTTGCTCCTTAAATGATCATATGCTAGTCTATACAGTGGGTTATCTTCTGCACTTCTCATTTAAATTGATTCAAAATTATTTTTTTGTGTAAGGTAAATTTCTAAATTTTCCAAAACATTCATTAATTTTCCCTTTTTGGCCGAATGTAATAATTTCATGTCATTGGAAATGTCTGTAAATTTATGATTCATTTCAATCATATGTTCTCCCTTTGCCGAATATCTTTTATGTTTAACCGCATTAACATGTTCTTTGTACCTTATAGCCAAACTTCTACCAGACTGTCCTATGTATCCTTGTTTACATGTTTGGCATGTTAATTTGTAAATTCCTGATTTATTGAATATACATTTATTCTCTATCTTATCTGAATTGAAAATTATCTTATTAGTATTATTATCCATTTTATATGTGACATTGATGTTCTTTTTCCTGAAAATTTTAGCCAGTTGATAAGAATGCTTATTTCGAAAAGTTAGAACTGCAAATTTCTTTTTCTCTTTTTGCTCTTTAATTAAAGTTGTTTTTGGTTCATTTTTCACTTTATTTATCATTCTATTAATAAATCTTTTGGAATATCCATTGCTACGAGCAATTTGATGGATTATATTTATCTCTCTATTATGATTCTTCTTAGACATAGGTATGTTCATAGCTCTATTAATTAAACTGTAAAATGTCGCCTTTTTATGTTGACCTGGATGATTGGAGTCATTTCTTATAATAGTATCTGTTTGAGTAGCTTTTCTGAAAATTTGAAAATCAAAATGACCAGAATTTCTGGTAACTGTTAAATCTAAATAATTTAAAGTCCTATCATTTTCAGATTCCATTGTAAAATGCACTTGTTTATCCAAAGTATTTAAATACTCTAATATACCATCAGGTTTAACCCTTTGTTCATCGATAATAACAAATATATCATCGACGTATCTCAACCATGTAATCAATCCATCTATTTTATCCACTATTTTATTATATTCAATGTAATCCATGAATATGTTAGATAAAATACCTGAAGCCGGCGAACCCATTGCTAGGCCTTTAGACTGTTTGTAAATTTTGCTGTCAAAAATGAAATAGTTATTTTCCAAAGTAAATTCTAGTAATGTTAAAAATTCTTCAACTTCCACCTTAATTTGCTGTGTTGCATTAAATTCTCTCTTACTATTTTTATAGTATCTACGATAGGAATGTTGGAGTACATACCTTTGATTCCTATCGTAGATACTATAAAAATAATAAGAGAGAATTTAATGTAACACAGCAAATTAACCCAATCGCATCATTTGACGACCCTAGCTCGTCATAGTTATTCGTGGCATATGAATCAAATTATGAGCTCTGCTCGCGGCGATGCACAGCTGTATATCAATCCATGTAGTTCAGTCACTAACCCACAGACACCACTTGTATGCATTCTGAGCTGAAGTTTACACATGTGGCTTCGGTTTTTTCCCTTTCACCGGGTTCTCACACACTTCTGGAACATGAGATAAGAGAATCTTTTTCCATATAAATTCGCTCTTGTCAGTTGCCATCATGGCGTCAAGCAGATGTGCTGGTGTTGATGAAGAAGGAATACGGAAGCTAATAGATAGTGTTTTAGAGAGTGATATTGAAGGCAGTGATGTTTGTGACGACGAAATAGACCCTGAAGTCCTTAGTTAGAGTACTAGCAATGCGTATAATAGTTCTGATGACACAGAAAGTGATGCAAATAACGAAGGTGTGCCGAGTCTTTCGAAACGAGCTCGTACCTCGGCACAGACTAACTTGACTGACTGGAACTGGACAAAAAGTGACAATAAACCTGTTGTACATAAGTTTAGTGAATATAGTGGGGTTAGTGAAAACTTATTGAAAAAGTCTGATATGCAGCCACTATCTGAACTCTCAGTTTTTTTTTTTTGTGAATACATGGACTCTTTGTTTGACAAAATATCTGTCAAGACAAATTCATATGCAGCAAAACAGTTGAGCAATCCTGCCAGAAAAAAGTTGAAAGACGATGACAAATGGTTTGAGACTACACCCGACAAAATTAGGGCATATTTTGCGTTAGTTATACTAATGTCACAAGTGCGAAAGTCAAGAATACTGTAATACTGGAGTAAAAACAGGTGTATAAACACTCCTATTTTTCGTGAAACCATGAGCAGGGGAAGATTTATTATAATTTCACAATTTTTACATTTTGTTGATGATGAACAAGTCGATAGTAGTGACAAACTAAGAAAGATTAGGCCTATAATACAACATTTCTGCTCCAAATTTTCAGAATTATATTTACCTTCACAAGACATTGCTCTATTGTCGCGGCCACGAAATTAGGCGGGTCAGAGAAATTATGCTGTTGCCAAGGTTATGTAGCAACTGGCGAAGAAATGTCTAACTGAACACATCATTTCGGAGCGCGAGGCAAGTTGTTCTCTCTCGAGCTCCTGATGTTACTTCATACAATGTTTCGAGACAAATTATACTACAAGCTTCAGAAAAGACTGCTGATTCCAGTGGTATAACTTTTGTCCATATAAACCACTTTAAATCATTATGAAAAATAAAATCTTGAACGAGTAAGTTTAAATCCGTAGAATCATGTATTGAAAATTTCAGTAAGCGGCCAAGTTTTTATTTCTTCAGCCAATAAAATTTTGTCTGCGGGAAAAATGTAAAAAATCGCCTGACTTATATTTTTTATCTGAAACATATTTCTGTGAGTCTTGTAATTTTCCCAGAAAATGGCCCGGAAAGCGATCATGTAAATGTCTCAAGCTGAGGCAGTTCGGGCCACGCGCACCAGCACAGGCTGCAGGACCCCGTAAATACTTTCGGATTACACATTAATCCGTATCAGTTTTATTACATTATAACTTTAAATATTTGAATACTGTATATTGTACTGAGTAATATAGAAAAAGAACTACTTTAAAGAATAGGTTTACATTAATTTACAATGAAGTAAGACTAAGAATCGGTTTCTGGCTTCAAGGCAGTCTTAGTCACTGTCATCACTCATCTCACTATCTGTCGAGTCGTCTTTTACACTGATGATGAATGGCTCCATTCTTTCGTCCCTTACTATTTCCTTGGCCCAATCGTCTGTTTGAACATTTTCCGCGCGATTGAAGCACTTTTCCCAATCTGCAGCAGTCACACGGTCGATGGCTTCTGACGTGAGTTTTTCTACGCCCTTTATTTTGAATGTCTTGTTCCTCTCTGCCACTTCTTTCTTGACTTGAGCCCAAATCAATTCACATTCACTATCCATCTTTAACTGCACTTACGATGCGAGCTCAACAGCTGCTTGACATGGAATGACTCGGGTAAGGTGGCCTGGGGCGGATGGGCTTCAGTTTGACAGCACTGCACGATCAGCATTGCCAATCCATGCCCGGGGGTAAGCGACTCTCGACCATCTGTCGCTTTGCCGTTTCCATATCTGACGACAGCACAGTTTTCTTCACCCGCCTAATTTGGTGGCCGCGACAATAGGTGAAAGTCTAATGAAATTCAGAGGCCGCCTTTCATATGTCCAGTGTAATAGGTCTAAACGTTCTAGGTTTGGAATAAAAATTTACAAAATTTGTGAATCAAGTTCTGGCTACTGTCTGTCTTTCAAAATTTATATAGGTGATGATTAGAGCCCGGATTTCCATGCAAATGCATGTTTTTGAATAAGCTGGTTACAGTTCTCAAACTTTGCAAATATTCGTTTTATGGCGTAACGATTCCAAATAACCGTTCTTTTTCCCTGCATGTTTGCATATTTTGGCCTTTTTAGGAGAAAGTTCATGCATAGTGCATATTTTGAAGATTTTGGATTTAATAGAGAATATTTGGACGCTTAATATTGCATAATGTGACTTTTCTTCTGACTTAGGCGCAGATATAATGTTAACTTGCATGATAATGACTTTTATGAAAGTTGGTGTGCAGAATTTGGTACCATTTTTCCACGATATACAAATATACAATATGTTTATTATTGAGAAACGGAGATGATGATGATGATGATGCTTGTTGTTTAAAGGGGCCTAACATCAAAGGTCATCGGCCCCTAAAAGCTGTTCGCTGAGAAACGGAGAGAATTGAATGTATTCCTGGCATCCTGTGTTACAACCGAAGTTAGTACATACGGTAGAGGTGCTATAATCCAATTAACCTAGCACTTTCTTATCTGTTGCTTGAAGTGAAAATTGACGTAAGCCAGAAGTTCCCACGTCAATCTCTGTAATTCTTAGGAATAAGGCGTCCCGGTTATACATTGCTATAAATTGAACCTTAAAATGCGCATTACTAAATGACGGCTCACTTTTTCGTCTATGTTAGACGAACAAAACAAAACTTGTATCGAACTTCTGTGACACCGCGTTAATGAGAAAGCGACTTACAAATGTTGGTTTTGTACTGAATCCTCTTCCGCTGTTATCCTGGAATTTCCTACCCGGAACTCGCACTCATCACACGCGTCTCTATTATCGCAACAGGTAATCTTTAGAAGTTATTGAAGACATCATCATCTGCAATCATCGCATGGAGAAGTAGCTGCGACAGCTAGAGATAAGCTGAACAATGTGATCCATTCAAATCCTGACTGAATTGATCAAGCTCATAAAAGATGTATTGCGGTGAAAATGCGAAGACGTAAAGTTTGACCTCACGTTGTCCCAAATGTCTTCATTTAAGTATGCACCTGTCACTTCTTGTGACGTAGAAAGGTCATTTATGTGCTTAAGAATGTGCTGACAGACAAACGGATGAGCTTAAATCAAGACAGTTTGGAGAAATTATGGTAGTTGCTGTACAATGTTTTGAATTGTGCATGTTTTGCCATATGATAGTGCATGAATGCATGCATATTTTGAGATTTGATAGTGCATGAAAATCCGGGCTCTAGTGATGATGTAACGGATCCAAGTCTGCCAGCAAGTACAAATGTTGTTCTCAACGTGTGAACCCTTGTTAGGCCGATGACATACCTTTTACTTAGATAACTGGTATTCTTCCCCAGATTTATTCAAAAGGCTACATGACAAGCAGATGAATGTAACTGGAACTGTTAGACAGAACCGAAAAGACATGCCTCGCGATATCAGTAAGACGAAACTAAAACGTGGAGAGTATGAGACGTGGGCTGCCAACAGTATGTTGTGTGTGAAGTGGAAAGATAACAAGGATGTTTGCTTTCTCAACACTAAACACAAATCAGCTGACATGACAGACAGGCAAACTCAGAAGAAAGAGAGGACAAACCCCGAGGGAAGAAGTAATAAAGCCCAAGTGTGGCCTTGCATACCAGAAGGGGATGGGTGGTGTTGACCTTCAGGAACAGGTTACAGCTCTGTTTCCTGTCATGCGACACACAGTGAAAGGGTATAGGAAAATATTCTTTTACCTCCTAGATATGTGCATTTTCAATTCCTTCACTGTGTATCACAAGAGCGCTGCTAGCAGAAAGACGAGCTACACAGACTTCCGAACTAGCATTGCACAGCAGCTACTAGAGACTGTTCGGTTACCGGAGTACTCGGTTCGAGGTCAACCTTCAGCGAGCACTACCCCAACCAGATTACAAGCTAAATCATGGGCCCACTTTCCCATGCATATTCCCTCTACAGAGAAGAAATCAAAAGTCACAAGAAGGTGTGTTGTGTGCTACAGCCAGGGTAAAAGAAGTGAAAGTTGCTGGCAGTGCAAAAAGTGTGGCGTAGCTCTTCAACTAGAAGAATGTTTTGAGGTGTACCACACCCAGCAGACGTACTAAAATAACGGCATTGGTAAGTTTATTACTTCGTTATCATGCATGCAAATTTTCAGAAAGGAATATTTGCTGGTTGGTTTTGTATGATTTTCTAAATAATAGTGTGATGACGACGGCCGTAGAGCGGTATTTAAATGTGATTTCTTAGTGAACTCCTATGGTATTTAAGTGCCTTTGCTGGCAGGACCTAGTGTTTACAGTGCACTATGTCTTCTGGTATAGGCTAGAGCAATTCTGTTACTTTCATTGATCTGTCTCAGCTTTATCCTTGGCTTGGACAAAATGAAAGTGACTGAGGTATGAGTGATGCTAGTAATACCATTCCTTTTGCAGCCAGTCCCTGCTATGAATGGTGTGAAAATATTGCTCATAGGATCAGTTAGTGCATGCATTTCAGTGGGCTTGGCAGACTGATATGTAATAGCAACTTCTGGCTCGGCGAGGAAAGCAACGGGAAACTACCTCACTCCTCATTTCCCTAGTACGCCTCTTCAGTGATGCCTAGGCCATCTATGACAGCTGATGGCGGAACTGTTGAGGATCCAACCAGCCTTCGGGCTGAGGACTAAACATACATACATGGTATTTAAATGTGAGGCGAATGGGATAAGTAAGGTGGAAGTTGAAGAATTTTTAACATTACTAGAATTTACTTTGGAAAATAACTATTTCATTTTTGACAGCAAAATTTACAAAAGTCTAAAGGCCTAGCAATGGGTTCGCCGGCTTCAAGTATTTTATCTAACATATTCATGGATTACATTGAATATAATAAAATAGTGGATAAAATAGATAGATTGATTACATGGTTGAGATACGTCGATGATATATTTGTTATTATCGATGAACAAACGGTTAAATCTGATGGTATATTACAGTATTTAAATACTTTGGATAAACAAGTGCATTTTACAATGGAATCTGAAAATGATAGGACTTTAAATTATTTAGATTTAACAGTTACCAGAAATTCTGGTCATTTTGATTTTCAAATTTTCAGAAAAGCTACTCAAACAGATACTATTATAAGAAATGACTCCAATCATCCAGGTCAACATAAAAAGGCGACATTTTACAGTTTAATTAATAGAGCTATGAACATACCTATGTCTAAGAAGAATCATAATAGAGAGATAAATATAATCCATCAAATTGCTCGTAGCAATGGATATTCCAAAAGATTTATTAATAGAATGATAAATAAAGTGAAAAATGAACCAAAAACAACTTTAATTAAAGAGCAAAAAGAGAAAAAGAAATTTGCAGTTCTAACTTTTCGAAATAAGCATTCTTATCAACTGGCTAAAATTTTCAGGAAAAAGAACATCAATGTCACATATAAAATGGATAATAATACTAATAAGATAATTTTCAATTCAGATAAGATAGAGAATAAATGTATATTCAATAAATCAGGAATTTACAAATTAACATGCCAAACATGTAAACAAGGATACATAGGACAGTCTGGTAGAAGTTTGGCTATAAGGTACAAAGAACATGTTAATGCGGTTAAACATAAAAGATATTCGGCAAAGGGAGAACATATGATTGAAATGAATCATAAATTTACAGACATTTCCAATGACATGAAATTATTACATTCGGCCAAAAAGGGAAAATTAATGAATGTTTTGGAAAATTTAGAAATTTACCTTACACAAAAAAATAATTTTGAATCAATTTAAATGAGAAGTGCAGAAGATAACCCACTGTATAGACTAGCATATGATCATTTAAGGAGCAAAAAGAAGAAAAGCTTGAAGATCCTAAATTTATATAGTATTCTCATGCAGTTCAACCAAAATTTTATGTATTGATCATTTTTATAATATTTCTTTTTACTCTTTGATATGGTGTATTAGGACAATACTTCTTTAAATTGTAAAACAAAAGATTGTGTGATATTGTTTTGTTCTTTGATCTGACCACTGAGGATTGGGAATGGTTGAGATTTCCCAAAACATGTTTGGTTTAATAAATAGTTTTTCTTTCATTTAATGAGTGTATTGATCAAGGCGGATTCAAATAAACTATTTTAAATAGTTATATTATACAATTTGCTTTACGTCACTCCAACACAGATAGGTCTTAAGGCAACGTTGGGATAGGAAAGGGCTAGGGGTGGGAAGGAAGCAACAGTGGCCTTAATTAAGGTATTTGCCTGTTGAGAAAATGGGAAACCCGGAAAACCATCTTCAGAGCTGCTGACAGCGGGGTTCAAGCCCACTATCTCCCGAACGCAAGCTGACAGCTAAGTGACCTAAGCCACGAGGCCACTTGCCTGGTTTTGTTATAAAAATTGGAAAAGGAAAGTGCATCTATTTTTGCCAACTGATTCAATATATTTGCTGCTTTCAATGCTCTTTTTTTAATCATATCACAAGTTATGGCAAAAACCATCATTTTTCAGGTTAGTTATATACCGTATTTACTCGTATAATAGATCCCTTGCTTGCCCACTTTTACACCAAAAAAATGTAAAGGGGGTCCACTCTTATGAATGCGGAGTTATACTGGCTATTTTCTAAATGTGAAGAGATAATAAATGGTGAACACGACTTTAAGGCCTACATATAAAGTAAATATAGTCAGTTTTAGTTACTCATTTCACGTCATTTGCTTTATCTCCTTAATTCCTCTGATGAGATTGTTGTCAGGAAGGGCATACAGTCGTAAAAACGTTTCTCTGCAAAGGTTTGTCTCACTTCATACTTGACCCCGTAGAGAAAAGGGATAAGGGTATAATATTATATTATGCAATATTGTTACAAAATAACTTAATGGCCAGTCATTTGTGTCTGTCAGTTGAGTAGGCCTACCGCACTGTAAACCTGAGTAAACCGGATCACTGATTTCATTTGAATTATCGTCTTGCGCCGCCAACTTCCCTGCTACCAGTGTGTCGTCATTCCACGTGACGTCATCTTCACTGCCATCTCATCAGCCATGCACTGCAATCGAGAGCATTCGAGGTCCCGTCTTTTTGAACCTTTCTAAAAGAGTTTTGTTCCTGACTATAGAGTCCAAACAGTGTGAATCTATTCCCAAATGGTTTCTAGAGATGGTTTCTGATATTCCCAGTTGGTGTATGTGTGGCAGAAGCCACTCGTTCCGAATAAAACCATGCTGTAGAAAGCGTGTCAAAACATCAACTGATTACTAGCGTGTGTTACGAGTTGTACTTCCGAATGTAATACATAGTGACAGGAAGCATTCTTTTGATATCTGTGGCTGTTGAAAGCCACATCCTTATTTTTAAGTATATTTTATGCTTGTTCTCGACATTTATCACATCAGGATTTACTTAAACAGCTGTAAATGAGATACGAGAGAGCGCACTGTTTAGGTTAGATATATTATTGCCCAGATAGTGCCAAAAGTTCCACTACGGAAAGAATAAAAATAAATAACAGGAAAGTTTGCTGCATTTATGGATATCTACAGGTGTGGCGGTAATGCATTTTATTATCATAGTGTTTCATTTTGTACGTTCGTTGCCTGCATTTTTTAATTAACGCATGTATGTTTTGTTTGATATCTCCAAAAATCATTAAAAGTAAGTGGGAACGTAAAGTTATTATTATTATTATTATTATTATTATTATTATTATTATTTGTTAGGTTCATTGGCGAGTAAAACAATCGTTATAATTGCACAGTTTCTATCACGTTTTGAACTTACTTCTTTCCACAAAATATCTATATTGGCCCGAGTTACGAGATATTAAATGATCACTTTGTTAATGATCTCGCCTGCTATATTAAAAGCAACAACCGTGAATATTTGTCAACTAAAGTAAACTTGTTTCCTCATCCCGAGGTGGTGCAGCTCTTTTTAGACAGGCCCCCAGTGGAGGGGAGTTACATGTACCATTTTTACCACATATTGTTTAGGTTAGATATGCTATCACCCGGATAGTGCCAAAAGCTCCACGACGGAAAGAATAAAAATACATAACAGGAAAATTTGCCGCATTTATGGATATCTACAGGCGTGGCGGTAATGCGCTTTATTATCATAGTGTTTACCACATGCTAGCATGTTAGCCAGCACCTCTGTTTCACAGGTCAAACATCTCAGCACGCTGTCCAGGGCTTCTTTAAATCTTCCCAATTGGACTGAGAAATTTTAGATCACCTATATTACGCCCAAAGAGAAGAACGGAAGGACAAACAATTACTGTATTTAGACAACACCGTTTCATACTAAACAATTTTATATATGTCTCAGTGTAAATTTTAACAAGTGTAACAAGCCTTTCAAAGACAACGTGCTTTATGAGATATACAAACCCATAGTTCCACAAGGTCCATTACAGGAGCAATGTGTTATTGACTAAATTTATGTTCTTACTTGGATGACATTTGAATAACAAGTGGTTTTAATGAATTGACAAATAATCACTAAAGATTTGAATAGCAGTTGCAAAATGGCGTGCGATGATTTGGGTATTTGTATGTAAACAGATCAGCAAGATCAGATTATTATGTATTTGGTATGCGTGTATCATTTTAATCTTAACACACAGTAAAAAGAAACTTATAAAGACTTTCACATGTTCAGAGCATAAAAATAAAAGGTTGAAGGTACAGCTAAGCATGTTAAAACTTTTAATCAATGTATTTATTTGGTGAAAAATAATGTATGAAGATGCGTATCCCTATATGTCACCACAGCAATTTTAATTAATATGTACTTGCTCTATTTGTGTGACTTAGGCTGATGATGACATTTATATATATGTCAAAACCGGTACCACTATTGAATAAATGTTGTAGATAACATCTTATACAACTTGTCATTTGTATTGAAAAGGTTGAACCTTACAAAAACTTCTCTCTGTAATTCCTGACATTCGTAAATCTCTGGCAGTACGGTACTGGGAATGGAACTCAAGACTCCAGAGAACGGCAGCTAATTGTGCTAACCATTACGCTGACTGTCATTCTTAACTACAAAACACAGACATATAGCATGGCTGACGCACGTTTGCAATGCACGGGTGGGACACGAAATTATTCACCTATTTGTGCGACGTCATCAGAGCTGCAGTAGATCTACGCTACGGAGGCGGACATTTCTTAACTGCGAAACACAGATGAACAGCATGACTTCGACGCGTGTATTAATTGCATGGGTTGTACGGATGAAACTATTCCAAGATTTGTGCGATGTCATCAGAGCTGCAATAAGACTTGTACCCACTTCGAAGCGGAATCGTTGTTCTTCTCTGATGAATTACATTGTGGGTCTTGTATGCAAGATTTATGTATTTCATTTTCTTGCCGGGGGAAGGGTCTAATACACGAGTAAATACGGTACTCTAACACTTCAGTATTGATCTCTCATATTCATGTTTTTGCTACCACAAAATAACCGTCCCCTTTTATTTGCCGCTTTCAGTTTCTCTTTTCAATCTCCACCCACTCGCCCCCCAGAAAAAATGCACTTAGCAGCAGGCTACTGAACAAAACATATCAAAAGGAATTATATTGGGGAGGGAGTCTTTCATGCAAGCTTCAATTATTTTTATTTTCCTTGTCCTGAAAAGCCAGGAGGGTCTAATACAAAGGTTAGAACTTAAATAGTGGCAACTATTTATTTACAACAGATACACAAGAGTTACATGTTAGCAACCTTTACTGTCCTTCAATGTAGTCACCAGCATTGTGTATAACCCATTGCCAGCGATGTGGAAGTCATAGTATACCTTTAGCAGAGCCTGTTCTGTTGATGGTGCAAATGGAGCGGTCTACTGCCTGTCGAATCTCTGCAACAGTTCTGAAACGAATGCCACGAAGTGGTTCCTTCATCTTCGGAATCAAATTGAAGTCACAAGCACTTAAGTCCGGGGAGCATGGTGGATGGTACAGTGCTTCCCAGTCCCATCGACCAAACAAATCAGCCACAGCTTGCGCTATATGCGCCCGAGCATTGTTGTGCAAAATGATGGGTGGATTCTCCAAAAAGTGTTGCTGCTTCTTTCTCAAAGCTGGTCGCAAGTGGTGCTCCAAACACGAACAGTAATACTCTGCATTGCTGTGGAGGAATGCATTGGAAAACATAGTGACAACGTTACGTTAAACGGCTAGCTCACAAGTGACTCTGTTTCTCTCGCTTCTGCGCACGCAGGTGATATGGGAAGGGCGAGTCCATTTGCTCTGAGGTAAGGTAGGAATGTAACCAATGTGTGCTATCAGCGACAATATTAGATTTTGTTGCATAGCATCTCCACAGCAGTGTTGCCACTACTTAAGTTCCAACCCTCGTATGTGAGGGAGTCCAATACACAAGTAAATAGGGCAGGTACATATTTATCAATTTGACATTACATAAAAATCCAGGCTCTACTGATCATCAAGAGAAGAATGAAGAATTACAGGAGCGGGACTAAATGATGATGATTCACAAACATCGCAGAGCATTGAATGTGGGGCCTTACAGCTCTCCAAAAGTTATACATTTCCTGATTAGGAATGATCCAGGGTTATTTCATATGGCACAGATAGAAAGGTAGCATAACATATCCACAAAGACGCACACGAAATGCTGTCAGTTGGTACAGTTATTTATTCACATCTATTTACAAATTAAACACACACATAACCTTAATCACTGCTGTCAAAAACAAAACACTCACATCACAAACCACCATTCTGACAATTGCCTATCACTGCACATGGAGATTGCAACCTTAAAACACAGTTGAAACAGATGACTGCTTAAAAGCATGTCACAGCACATGGCCACAAGTATAACCTGTTAACTCACAACTCTACGGAACAATAACTCGTCTCTACCGTCAAGATTGCTTCTTTATATATGTGCCTGGCCAGGCTTCTAGAAAGATATGTTACAAAAAATACCTTCTCGAAAATTCTAGAGTGCTTAATACATAGATATAGTGTACAGAATATTCTCCATCATTCTCGTCTACCCAAGACCATTCTGGAAGTTACAGTGTGTTTCACAATTTTGTAGTGGATTACAAATTACCGTATAATCTTGAATACCACCCGCCACCGAATAAGACCTGCACCCTTATTTTGAAAGAACAAAATTTAAAAAAAAAAAAAGTGATGTCAAAATTATTTACGATTCCATGCCGTCAAAATCGACGAACACAGCAGCTGAAATTACGGGCGCTGAATACGACCAGTTGGCGTCAGTGTGTGATTATCAGCCACCATCATTCTGTATAGAGCTGTTTCAAGGCTGCTTTAAATGGACGGTTCACGCAGACATCCAGCGGCTGCAGCAGAGATGTCATCCCGCCCGGAATGACTGCTAGGTCGGTTTTCCCATCCCTGATAGGTTTCTTCACAGCGTCTGTTGTGTGGCAGCGGTAACTGTCGAGAACAAGCAAACTCTTTTGTCCCAATAACGCACCACGGCGACGTTGCCAGACACACTTTACCAAGTTTTCCACAAGTGAACTGTCCATCCAGCCGGAGTTCTGAGATCTGACGATAACACCAGCGGGTAGATTTTTAGGAAGCGTCTTTCGCTTGAGAACAATGTACGGCAGCAATTTGGTTCTGCCGGTGAGAATACACAACATTACCGTACACCGCTGTTTTTCATTACCACCTGTTCTAATGGTAACACTTTTCGCACCCTTAACATTCACAGTCCTGTCCAATGGCATTTCAAAGTAGACTAGCGCCCGATCTGCATTGCCAATTTCGGAAAGCAAATACCGTATGCATTTTCCTTCCGCAACCGAATTATGTGATGCTGAAACAACAATAACTATTCATTGTAGGCACCAGGAAGAGGCTGTGAAATTGAGGTACGCCTTCGTACGCTCAACCCATTTCTTTTATAAAAATTACAAACCCACCTCAGCTTCCCTTAAACCCTTCCGTTGAAAGTTCCTTTGCGATCTCTAATGCCTTTAGCTGACACATTTCGGTTGACACACCATATCCCAATTCCCGCCTTTCTGTCACATATTTATAAAGTTTTCTTTTTCTTTTTCAATTTCTGGAAATTGTACACTCAGTCCACGAAAAGCTCTACGACACCACTACATGTTAATAGCACATTTTTCTTCTTTCTTCAATCACGAATACATGACTCGTCAATATCGTATTTCCTACCGGTGGCACGATTTCCAATAATTTCGGCTTCCCAAACTGCTTTCAATTTCTCACTCGCAGTAAAAGATCGCAAACGCTTTTTGGAATTCATGTTAATACTCTGAGTACCTGCGTGAGACTGACGTCAAGCACGGAAGTAGCGTATACTGACAGCGGAGAGAGCATTGTTGCCAAGCCGCGCCGGCGGTGATGCCCGATTTACGCGCATTCAGAAACATAAATTTCCCAAAATTTCAAATAAGACCCGCATCCAATTTTGGAAGCGATATTTTCGAAGAACAGTGCGGGTGGTACTCGAGATTATACGGTACATATACACGTAAGAATAAATTATATACGGGTTCTTATATTAACTGAACTGATATAAATGTAGCGCATGTTTCATGACATAACCTTACAAACAACACAATCGTATCGTATGTACATATGATGTAATAATAATAATAATAATAATAATAATAATAATAATAATAATAATAATAATAATAATAATAATAATAATAATAATAATAATTCAAGCTCGACACTTGCACTTGCATTATTTACCCATGGGTGAGAGAATATTGTTTTCAAGTTATATCTGATTATCACACTTGTTATGCCTTTGCTGGCAGGACCTAGTGTTTACAGTGCACTATGTCTTCTGGTATGGGCTACAGCAATTTTGTTACTTTCATAAATCTGTCTGTCTTTGTCTTATCCTTGGCTTTGACAATATGAAAGTGACTGAGATATGAGCGATGCTAGTAATGCCAATCCTTATGCAGCCAGTCCCTGCTATGAATGGTGTGAAAATGTTGCTCATAGTGTCAGTTGGTGAATGCATTTCAGTGGGCTTGGCAGACTGATATGTAATAGCAACTCTGGCTCGGTGAGGAAAGCAAGGGGAAACTACCTCACTCCTCATTTCCCTAGTACGCCTCTTCAGTGATGTCTAGGCCATCTATGACAGCTGATGGCAGAGCTGTTGAGGATCTCACCAGCGGAATCGCTGACGGACTGAACATACATACATCACACTTGTGCCAAACAATAACTGTGGAGTCTAAAAGGGAATCATGGAAAGATTTTGGAAATAACCTGGAAAGAGTATCAGGCACCTATAAAACCTTTCTTGACTGCTATAGAAAAAATTCAGCCAGATGGGAAAGGGAAATGAAGACTATTTTCAGAAACTCATTGTACTTTATAGGGAATTACTGGACAGATGGAAGGAAAAGTCTGAAATTCTTATCAATGTAAAAAGAAATCCTCCTACTGAAGTCATGAACAACAGAGTTCACTGGGAGGAGAACAATGATACCAAGGAAGTAGAAAGGATGGTAAATAAACTACCTTGTCATAAAACAGCAGGATTTGATTAAATTAGACCTGGAATGGTGGTACATAATGGGAAGATGGGCATGAAATGGCTCTAGCATAATAAGATTAGCACAGAATTTGAGTAAAGTACTTTCTGATTGGATTTTGTACCTGTCTGTAAGCAAGGGAACAGGAAGTAATTTTTTTCATCAGTATACCAGGGAAGGTGTTCACAGGCATTTAGAAAACAAGGTGTGATCAACGGTGGAGATCAAGTTGGATGAAAACCCACGTGCTGTTTCAGACTGCAGAGGGGCTGTCAGCACCAATAAGCATCAAGTAATTGAAAAATGCTATGAGGGGAATAAACAGTCATGCTTACGTATCATAAATCTAGAGAAGGTGCAAAACAAAGTACCAACAGAAAAGATGTTCAACATACCGAGGGATTATGGGATCTGGGTGTAGGTTATTTCAGACACTTAATGGCATTTATGTTTACAATCAGGCTACAGAGAGAATTTATGGTAGAATTAGTTCTTAGTTCAAAATAGTTTCAGGAATTCATGTTCATAGTATACTTGAATCATTTACTGATAGCTTGATCTTATGGCAGGCTACTGGATGCTGAAAGCTTACAACATACTACAGTATAATCCCAATTTTTCATGACCTCGATTTAACGTAAACCCGCATTTAACGGAAGAAATTTCCAGTCCCGAAAATTATTCCATAAGAGCAATGCTATTTTATATTCGATTTAACGAAATTCACAATAATAGGCCAAAACCCACATTTAGCGTTAAGGAAATGTTAAAATTCTCAAATATTTACGTCTAATTCTTTTGGTTATGGGATATTAAGAATCTACGAAAAAGATGTGATAAGCTTTCTAAGGATGATTCAAGGCAGAAGGGGGAATTAGAGCTCGGGCACTTAGGGCTAAAGTGAGATGTCGGACTCAGATGCACATCCGACCGCGGCCACTGTAGCAGAAGAGAACCCCCATTTTAATGACAATGTTATTATAACCTTTGAAAATTCCTATATTAATCTGTGCAATATCCTTCAGTTACAATGAGAACCCTTTTACTGATTCATCCATTATTACGGGCAAATTCAGGCGCGTTAATTTATATCTGTTATTAATATTCATACACTGTACCAAATACAGTGTATGACTCTACTCCAGCGTTTATATTGAATGCGATCGATCACCTTCCGTATCGATTCCTTGCTACGCGCGAGCGAGTCGATCTTGAGCAAGCCTGAGGTCTCCTCACAACTCCGGTCTCAGAGTCTCCGACTTGTGTAAACAAACATAGGGATAATATATTTTTGTAATAAGTGCAATGCCAGCAGTTGTTAACACCTTAGAAATAAAAGCTGAAGTAAACGATTGCTTAATTTTAATACTATGTACTGAAATATAATAAGAATGTGATACGTCTCCTTCTCAAAATACAGCAGTGTGCATAACCAATTTCAGACGTTAGCTTATGTACTTTTGCATCTTGTTCAATTTCAGAAAGGGTATTCTCATGTAAATTTATAGTTAAAATGTTATTATTTTACAGAGAGCTTGAAATATGTTTTCATAATACATGCGCGGTAAACCTAGGTTAGGTGATGCTGTTTGAAATAAGAAAATGGAAATGTTTGTCACAATCTCTGGATTAATGCTTTTACAGTTCTTAAGAATGAAACTTAATATTTGTGTTCAGACTATTGGAATTAGAAAACACGTGCTAATGAGTGGGTCTCTGCTTGGAAAACTTCAGCAAAAGTGTTTAAACAAACAGATTGCTATTTCATACCGATTTTAATGTGTTTTTGTGCAAGTTTGGTAACTTTCCCTAATTTTATGGAAAATCTTGTATAATGTTATAAGAACAACCTTAAACTGAAGCCCATTTGCTTTCACCGACAAAAATTTGTCAAAATGAAGCACAAACCGTAACTACAGTACAGTCTGCAGCGTAGATATCTCCTTGTTTTATTGTTGTCACTGTGTAAATAATATACGATGGTATAATTTATGTTAATACAGGCAAAGATCTCTGGAAAAGGTGTGCTTCCTACTGAAACCTTGATTGAAGGTAAACCCCCATTTAAGGTTAAAAAATTCAGGTCCCTGTTAAAACATTAAATAGGGGTTCTACTGTATATTGGAGCTTGGAAAAAAAATTGAAGAAAAAATGCAGGGAATATGATATGAAAATTAGCATTTCAAAGACTAAAGAAACTTTAGGGAACTGAATGTCTGTTATGGAATATGAAACTGGAACAGATGGATCATTTTAAGTATTTGGGAGGTGTATTCTCCCAGTATGGAAATATAGTGGGTGAAATCGAATTAAGGTGCAGAAAAGGTAACGCGGTGACCTTGCAGTTGGGAACGATAGTATCTTGTAAGGCAGATGTAAGCTTCCCGATGAAATTATCCTCGCAGTACTCTGTATGCAGGTCAACTTCGCTGTACAGGTGTAAAAGCAGTGTGGACTGAGGATATTTTATTTATAAGCTGGATAACAGACAAAAAAGTAGGGAGAATGATTGCTAATACAAAAACAGGTGGAAATAATGAAAGGAGGGCACTCACAATAAGAAGATAAAGGCTATTGAGGACTAAACTTGAAATAAATAAAATGATAATAATTTAGACCTGGAAGATGCCATATTTACAGTTAGACAAGTAGTACAAAAGAAATGGGAATTTGGGAAAAACATCGCAGTTGCATTCATAGATTTACAAAAGGCTTATAACACGGTTAGAAGAGAAGAGATATGGCAAGGGCTGAATAGAATGAAATTGTCAAGAGAAATGCAATTCAGAATTAGAAACATGTATAACAAATGTCTGATATGACATGTTATAACAGATGGCAAAAAATCAGAATAGTTTAGAATAGACAGGGGAGTTTGACAAGGAAGTGTACTTTCACCATTGCTCTTCAATATAGTGATGAACAACATTATGAGGAAAGTTCGCCAAGAGTCAACAGCAAATGATATGAAAGTCACAGCATATGCAGATGATGTAATGATATGGGAAGAAAACGAACAAAAATTGGAAGAACAACTAAATACCTGGCAGAGGGCAATTGAAGAAGCAGGCATGGAAATAAGTTTAACAAAAAGCAAGGTAATGAAAATCGGTAGAGAAAACAAAAAATGAAGGATGTCAGGTGTAATGGATAAATTCTTAAAGAAGTAGATGCTTTTAAATAAGGTAGGAAGTAAGCTAACTGGGAAAGGAAACATCAAGGGAGAAATTTCTGAGAGGATAGGAAATTGCTCAAAATTTTATTACTGTGTATCAGACATAAGTAGAAATTGGAAAGTACCTACCAGAGCAAAATTCATTATATATAAATTGTATTACTTGCCAATATTGACCTATGGATCAGAATGTTGGACTTGGACAAAAAATTAATCTGAGTAGATTAGAAACGACAGAGATGTGCTTTCTGCGAGGGATCTTGGGTAAAACAAGGAGGGACAAGATAAGCAATGAAACCATACGAAACACGCTACAGATCAACCCTCTAAAAGAAACTATGGAGAGAAATAGACTGAAATGGTTCAGCCACGTCAAAAGAATGGGACAAGAAAGATTACCAAGAAGAGCTCTGGAATGGACAGAATCTGGAAGCAGACCAATTGGAAGACCACGAACAAGATGGAGGAAACAGGTGGAGAATGACGTAAATCGGAGAGAACTACAGTGGCAGAATGAATGATAGAATGTGGGAAAAAAGAGAAGATCGGAAGAGGCTCTGTGAACGATCTACATAAGCAGAAACGTATAAGGAATAATAATAATAATAATAATAATAATAATAATAATAATAATAATAATAATAATAATAATGATGGACGGCACTCACAATAAGGCTAAAGGGGAATAAACTTGATACAAGAAATTGTGGCTCTAAATATTTTTAATGTAAACATTTTTTTACCAACTCAGCAAAGATGGTATATTAACTCTTAAAATGTATTTCTGTGAAGAGTATTTAATGAATAAAGTTAATGATAACCTTTATGTAATGGTTTACTCTTACACGACAACAAACTAAAACTCACCTGAAGTTGTTCCAGCAGAGCTCTCCTCCATGGCAGAATCACTTCTCTCTGAAGATTCCTCTCCAACCATCATCCCAGCTCCTCCTTCAGCAATATCTCCATCACCCTCCAGTGATCTCTGCTGGGTTCCTCTACCTCTGCTACCACTATAGTCACCATGGCTCCCAGCGAGGCGCAACCGTTGCTGTAGTTGATCAGTGGTGATAAATTCTTGTCCAGCAGATAAACTAAAAATAGCGTACAGTAAAGAACAGGGATCAAGATCTCTAAAGCTTCTATTTCGTTTCTTAAATTCAATATCGTCAATTTAATTGATAATTACAACATACAGGTAAGGGAATATTCAAAACCTATATACTGTATGATTTTTTTTTTTCTTCCAAGAATTCCGAGAATGTTTCATAAGAAAATAAAAGACTAGAAAATAGAAAAAATTAACTACACACCAAAGTTCTCTAATGTAATCCTGATTTCATATTCATGTAAAGTATCAGTTAATTATTATTATTATTATTTTATTATTATTATTATTATTATTATTATTATTATTATTATTATTATTATTATTATTATTATTATTATTATTATTTGACAGTCGTATCAGCACACAATTTTTAGTTCAGAACCGGTTTTCAAACTTTATGGACCATCATCGATTAAAAATTATTTAAAATAAGTTCCACACATGTGTATCATTGAGACACAATGGAGCCAAGTTGAAATAAACTGTGAAGTAAATAGGAGAAACAAATGATAGAGACTGTTAGAACCTAATGCTAGACCTTAAAAATTTGTGTTATGATGTAATGTACTATTAGAAGGTTTGGCTGGATATGTCATTTAAGCTGTAGGACAGATACTAAACAGAGGTTCAACTTCGAGCCAGAGTGCACTAGTAGCACGTGACATTATGTCATCTCAGGGTTGAAAACAATATGTAACTAATAGTGATTTCATTCAAAAAAATTAGTTTTTTTTTTTTTTGCACCATAAATATTTCAATGTTTTCAAGGGTATTTAATTCTAAACCATAGCGGTGATGAGAGTACAGAGATCTGAAAGTCAAGTAGGGATGACATAAAAATGTTAGTGTTGAACTGTAGAAGTATGGTAAAGAAAGGAATAGAATTAAGTAATTTAATAGATATATATTTACCAGGTATTGTAATAGGAGTTGAATCATGGCTGAGAAATGATATAATGGATGCAGAAATTTTCTCACGGAACTGGAGTGTGTATCGTAGAGATAGGATAGGAATGGTGGGAGGGGGAGTATTCATTCTGATGAAAGAAGAATTTGTAAGCTACAAAAAAGTTAAAGAGAAACATGAAATTCTAGGTGTACGGCTCATTTCTAAAGATAATAGGCAACTTTATGTCTAGGAGTGTACAGACCGGAAAAGGGTAGCGCTGACATGGATTCAGAATTATTTGATAAGATAATCAGCTATGTGGGAAACTACATGGAAAGGAATGTGATTGTAGCGCGAGATCTTAATTTACGAAATGTCAATTGGGAAGGAAATGCAAATGACAGAAAGCATGACCAACAAATGGCAAATAAGCTAATATGGGAAGGGCAGCTGATTCAGAAAGTGACGGATCCAATTAGAGGGAAAAATATCCTGGACGTGGTGCTGATAAAACCAGATGAGCTCTATAGAGAAACCGAAGTAAGAGATGGTATTAGTGATCACAAAGCTGCTTTTGTCATGGTTAAAAAAAAATGTGATAGAAAGGAAGGTTTTAAAAGTAGGACTATTAGGCAGTACCATATGGCTGATAAAGCAGGCATGAGGCAGTTTTTAAATAGTAATTATGATCGGTGAAAAACGGAAATAAGAATGTAAACAGACACTGAGATGGGTTTAAAGAAATTGTTGAGGAATGTGAAAACAGGTTTGTACCTTTAAGGGTGGTGAGGAATGATAAAGACCCACTTTATTATAAAAGATAATAGAGATAATAGAGAAATAAAAGACTAAGAAGGAGGTGCAGATTGGAAAGAAATAGAGTTAGAAATGGCTCTGGAAGTAAGGAGAAACTGAAGGAACATACAAGGAAACTGAATCTAGCAAAGAAGGCAGCTAAGGATAACATGGTAGCAAGCATAATAATTGGTAGTCATACAAATTTTAGTGAAAAATGGAAGGGTATGTAGTACTTTAAGGCAGGAACAGGTTCAAAGAAGGACATTCCAAGAATAATTAATGAACAAGGAGAGTGTGTATGTCTATCTATCTATCTAGGTATTCTGCCTTATGGCAGGTCTTGTCATGGGATGAACCTCTTCCACTGTTGCCTGTCCTGCGCCAAGTTTTTCATGTCCGAATATTTATTTCCTTGGATATTGTCCAACATTTGATATTTTTTCCTTCCTCTTCCTCGTTTGCCTTTCACCATTCCTTCTATTCCTTCTTTCAGTAAACAGTCCCTCCTCAAACAATGTCCGACCCAGTTCATTTTTCTCCTTCTAATGGTTTGTAAAATACTTCGTTCTTCTCCAACTCTTCGTAATACCTCCTCATTCCTTACCCGGTCTTCCCATTTCACTCGTTCTATTCTCCTCCATACCCACATCTCTAGTGCCTCCAATCTTCTCTCATCTTTCTTTCTCAAAGTCCAAGTCTCTGCGCCATACAGCGCTATGCTCCAAATGTAACACTTAGCAAGTCTTTTCCTCAAATCTTTGTTTAGTGGTCCACAAAATAATTTTGATTTTTTCCTAAAGCCTTCTTTTGCTATGGCAATTCTTTTCTTAATTTCTGTTGTGCAATACATATCATCTCTGATCATACTTCCCAAATACTTGAAGTTACTGACTTGCTCTATTTCTTCTCCTCCTATACTAATATGACAACTTCTACCTTTTCCTCCAATTATCATACTTTTGGTCTTCTTCTTATTAATTCTCATTCCATATTCTTCTAGTTTCATGTTGAGTTTATCTAACATTTGTATCATTTCACGTTCGCTTTCTCCCATCACAACCATATCATCTGCAAATCTTATACATTCTACTCTCCTACCTCCAACACAAACTCCACTATTTCCATTAAAACTTTCATTGATTATTTCTTCGAGATAGATGTTGAATAGTGTCGGTGATAAAGAGCAGCCCTGTCTTACACCTCTTCCTAATTCAATTTCTTCACTCAACTCATCTCCTATTCTCACTCTTGCTCTCTGGTTTATATACAAATTCTTTATTAGCCTTCTATCCCTCCAATCAACTCCATGTTTCTTCAGGATTGTCATCAATTTGTCCCATCTGACACAGTCAAAAGCCTTCTCAAGGTCAATAAATACAGCATAAACCTTCCTGTTTTTCTCTATGTACCTCTCTCCTATCACCCTCAGAAGTCCAATGGCGTCTCTTGTTCCAACTCCTCTCCTGAAACCAAACTGTTCTTCACCTATAAAGTTATTCAGCTTTCCATATATCCTTCTGTTGAGCGTCCGCAGTAAGACTTTGGCTGCATGTGAAATTAGACTCAATGTCCTATGTTCTTCACATTTTTTGCTGTTCTTTTTCTTTTCCATAGGGATTAAGATGATTTCACTGAAGTCCTTTGGCCATTTTCCTGTCATGTATATTTGATTACATAATCCAATCAACTCCTTTCTCCCTTCGTTATTTAACGCTTTTAACAGTTCAACAGGAATCTCATCTATTCCCATTGCTTTTCTATTTTTCATCTCGTTCAGTGATGCTTCGATCTCCCTTCTCAGTATGGTTTCCCCTTTATCATCCTCTTTAACCATATCTTCCTCCTCTAATTCAAGTTCTTCTTCATTTGGTCGATTGTCCCGATCATATAGCCATTCTATGTATTCTTCCCATCTTTTCATTATTTCTTGGGGTTCATATATCATTGTGCCATCTGTAGCCTCTATTTCCTTATTGCTGTTGTTCCTTCTCTTTTCTCTGAATACTATATTTGTTGCTTCCTTGTACATCAAGTCATATTTCCCTTCTTTCTCCAGTTGCTCTATCTCATCACACTTTTCTGTCAACCATTTCTTCTTTGCCTTTTCTGTTTCTCTTCTTAATTCATTATTTAACTTCCTGTAGTTACGCTTTCCTTCTTCTGTATTTACTGTTTTCCATTTCCTGCGTTCCTCCATTTTACTTATCATTTCTGATGTTATCCATTCCTTCTTTGCCCTTTTCCTCTCCTTGACTCCAAGCGTTTTCTTAGCTGCTTCTTTTATCCCATTTTTATGTGATGATCTTCAAAAGGCAGAAGTATTCAGTCAGCAGTATGTAAAGATTGTTGGTTACAAGGAAAATGTCCAGATAGAGGAGGTGACTAATGCTAAAGTAGTATTAAAATTTACATATGATAACAATGATATTTACAATAAGATACAAAAGTTGAAAACTAGAAAAGCAGCTGGAATTGATCAGATTTCTGGGTATATACTAAAGACAATGAGTTGGGATATAGTACCATATTTGAAGTACTTATTTGAGTATTGTTTGGTTGAAGGCGCTATACCAAATTAATGGAGAGTTGCTATAGTAGCCCCTGTGTATAAAGGAAGGGGTGATAGACATAAAGCTGAAAATTACAGGCCAGTAAGTTTGACATGCGTTGCATATAAGCTTTGGAAAGGCATTCTTTTTGATTACATTAGACATGCTTGTGAAATTAATAACTGGTTCGATAGAAGGCAGTTCGGTTTTAGGAAAGGTTATTCCACTCAAGCTCAACTTGTAGGATTCCAGCAAGATATAGCAGATATTTTGGATTCTGGAGGTCAAATGGACTGTATCGCGATTGACTTATCTAAAGCATTTGATAGGGTGGATCATGGGAGACTACTGGCAAAAATGAGTGCAATTGGACTAGACAAAAGAGTGATTGAATGGGTCGCTAAATTTCTAGAAAATAGATCTCGGAGAATTAGAGTAGGCGAAGCTTTATCTGACCCTGTAATAATTAAGAGAGGAATTCCTCAAGGCAATATTATTGGACCTTTATATTTTCTTATATAAATGATTTGAGTAAAGGAGTGGAATCAGAGGTAAGGCTTTTTGTGGATGATGTTATTCTCTATAGAGTAATAAATAAGTTACAAGATTGTGAGCAACTGCAAAATGACCTCGATAATGTTGTGAGATGGACAGTAGGCAATGGTATGATGATAAACAGCGTTAAAAGTCAGGTTGTGAGTTTCACAAATAGGAAAAGTCTCTCAGTTTTAATTACTGCGTTGATGGGGTGAAAGTTCCTTTTGGGGATCACTGTAAGTATCTGGGTGTTAATAAAGGGAAAGATCTTCATTGGGGTAGTCACATAAATGGGATTGTAAATAAAGGATACAGATCTCTGCACATGGTTATGAGGATGTTTAGGGGTTGTAGCAAGGATGTAAAGGAGAAGGCTTATAAATCTCTGGTAAGACCCCAACTAGAGTATGGTTCCAGTGTATGGGACCCTTACCATGATTACTTGATTCAAGAACTGGAAAAAAATCCAAAGAAAAGCAGCTCGAAATGTTCTGGGTGATATCCGACAAAAGAGTAGCGTTACAAAAATGTTGCAAAGTTTGGGCTGGGAAGAATTGGGAGAAAGGAGAAATGGCGTGGAATGACATTAGTAGACGAATAAGTTTGAGTGGCGTCTTTAAAAGTAGGAAAGATCACAACATGAAGATGAAGTTGGAATACAAGAGGTCAATTGGGGCAAATATTCATTTATAGGAAGGGGAGTTAGGGATTTTACCAAGGGAGATGTTCAATAAATTTCCAATGTCATTGAAATCATTTCAGAAAAGGCTAGGAAAAAACACATAGGGGATCTGCCACCTGGGCGACTGCCCTAAATGCAGATCAGTATTGACTGATTGATTGATTGATTGATTGATTGATTGATTGATTGATTGATTGATTGATTGATTGATAACTTGTCTTTTTCAATCATTTCAAAATTATAGTTGTTACTGTAAACATGTTCTGTAAAAGCTGACTATCTATTGTATAGCCTTAAAGTGTTCTCGGTATCACCGTATTAGCATCCGCCCAGTCCTTCCCAAGTAAATCATTTTACAATCATTGTAAGTGAGCCTATGGTACTCCTGAATTAGGATACTTTCTTTTTTTTATGACAGTATTCGAATTGTAGATTTGTTCTGATATTTTTAGTTCTAAAAGCTGTTTTTTTAACTTATAGTTCTTGAACATACCAATGAACATTAGGAAAATATTCACGATGTTACTTCATTTTTCTTTTTGCTAGGGGCTTTACGTCGCACCGACACAGATAGGTCTTATGGCGACGATGGGATGGGAAAGGCCTAGGAGTTGGAAGGAAGCGGCCGTGGCCTTAATTAAGGTACAGCCCCAGCATTTGCCTGGTGTGAAAATGGGAAACCACGGAAAACCATTTTCAGGGCTGCCGATAGTGGGATTCGAACCTACTATCTCCCGGATGCAAGCTCACAGCCGCAAGCCTCTACGCGCACGGCCAACTCGCCCGGTGATGTTACTTTATATACTAATGGAAAATGAAATACGAAAGCAGTAACTATTCCGTAATTTATTCTTTTATCTATTTGTTAAATAATTTTATTCTTGTGTGTTTTTCTATTTGTTGAATTTCCTTTTTTCCTTCGAGTTGTTTTGTGCCTGTGTTATATGTGTATGTTCTAATAGGGACTAATGCAAGTTTTACATATATTCATGCGTGCCTAGAAGACTACATTACTCAATTCAGCATACATGAAATACCTTGAAAACATTTCCCTTGCTGCTCTTCGAGCCAGCTTTTCATCTTGAGACATCTTTAGACAAGCCTTAACATCCAGATAATTGTGTTCTGTAATACCTGAAAGTAAGAAACAGTAAACAGTAAAACAGTATACTTGTATACTAAATACAATAGCAGAAATGGATAGAGTTATACTGTGAAGCACTTCTTGTACACGTGCCAAATTTTCTTGAGATTATCAACAAATAAACATGAAATGAAGGATTGAAAGTTTCTCTTTTATAAATTCCATCCAAGATAACACCCAATTTTAGTAGGAGATACAACCACCTTGACACAGATACAATCTTGTATTCATGATTGCATTGAATAAAAAAAGGTTTTGAATGTCATCTTGAAGAATTTCTCTCCACGCCTAAAGCTCATGATGTGTCAGTTCTTGAAGATTTATGGCAAGTGGCTAGTATGACAAAAAATGCCTTCCCATGGCATTCCAAACATGCTCTGTGGGAGACAAATCAGGGAAACAAGCAGGCTAGTCTGGGATTCTTAAATTCCTTAAGGCTTCTCTGATCTTATTTGCAGTGTGTGTGTTCTTGCATCATTGTGCTGGAACATACTAATGGGTATGGTGGCCATAAAGGGTATGATAAGTGGGTCTATCACTCTTTCCACACTGGCAGGCAGTCATTGTTCTCTGAACAACAATTATATCAGTCCTGGTGTTATATGCATTAGCTCCCCACACCATAATCCTAGAAAATGGAGAAGTATGCCTCTCAAGAATCACAGATGGATTTGCCCTGTCACCAGTTCATCTATGTAAATGCCGTCATCAATCTGACAACCCAAGACAGAAGCGAGTTTCATCACTAAATACTGCTGAATGCCACTAATAAGACCAGCTTCTCTGGCTCTACCCCATGCAATTCTCTGCTGTTTGTCGCATGGCATCAAAGGTACACACCACATGGGAAGCTGTGATCTCAGCCCAGCTTCAAGCAACCTGTTTCGATAGTTTGAGGCGATACTCTACCTGTAACTAGTGCTCAGGTTTCAACTGTTGTCATTCACACAATATAACAATCTTCTCTTGCTGTGGTCTGTCTGGAAGGACCTGTGCCTGATCTTCTTGCTATAATATTCTCCTAAGTCTATCTCTTTACACTCATTCTGCAGTCATTACACTACAGCCAATTTTTTGTAGGTACTATCAATCTGTATGATGCTCCCCTGTCCTTGCCTACTATGTGACACTTCTCAAAATCAGAGAGGTGGCTGTAATATGGCACATCATCTGAGCATGTTGTTATCTTCAGTCTACCTGAAACACAATCACCATCAGCAGCAGCAACAGCATCACTTATTAATATCATTTTAGCTTGTGTCAATGGCTGTAGCGTTACAGGAAATGCGCTTCAATAACAGTGAAATATTGTACTCAGATCATCTAAATGGCATATGAATCACATACAACAAATGTTGATACATTGCGTTATGGTCTTCGTGGTGCAACACTTTCCATTTCTTGCTAGTGTATATTAGGATGTATCTAAGTATTAGGATGTTTTCTAGTTATTTTCTGGTGATGGAAATAACAGAAATGAGAAGTGAAAGGGTATAAATCAAATGTGTGTGTTTTCCAGATTTATCATCCTACACTTTCCATACCAATACTGAAGATCTGTACCTTAACTGGGCACAGCCATGATTTAGCAGATTTGCTGAAGCAACGCAAGGTGGACACTCCTTGTATACAAGAAACACAATGGGACAGAAGTCTCGTGGCATTAGAGATGGATATAAACTCATTTATAAGGGGACATCTAACAACAATGGTGTAGTTATTGTTGTAAAAGCTGACCTCTGAAGCTATGTCACTGAGGTCCATTGATGTTCCAATCGTTTGATGTCTATCATCATAAACACTACACCCTACCACCTGTGCATGTTCTCCGCCTATGCTCCACAAACTGGCTTTGACGATGAAGGGAAAGAGCTGCAAGATCAAATATCAGCATGCTCAAGAGAACTTTCTTATTCTCTGTGGTGACCTGAACAAGCATGTTGGAAGCAAACAAGAGGGCTACAACTGCCATGGGGGCAATGGTTTTGGCACAAGAAAAATTATAATGGCCGCCAAGTTCTTGACTTTGCTGAAGCTAATGGTTTTCTCCATCAGTAATACGTATTTCAAAAACATACCAGCGGACCTAGTCACACATCATGGTGACCACAGGAGCTAGACAGACTTTATTCTTATTCGGCGACGCAACTTCACAGCTGTAAAAGACATGAAGGTCATACCATCTAACTGTCTTGCCTCACAACGTCAGTTGCTCATCTCTGATTGAAGATCAGAAAACCTTCCAACAAGGATTTGTGTGATCGCTCTCGAGCAGATCAAGTGATGGAATCTATGGAAGCAAAAGGCAGTTCTTATCAACTGCATCAAATTCCCATCAAGTCATTACAGGCTCTGTTGATGCCACATGGACAGCCCTCCGCGATTCTGTTGTCAAGGTTCCCAAATTAATCTTGAGTACAACAAGGTAGGCCAATGCAGAACAGATAAGCAGGCATGGCTATGGACAGAACAGGTCCAGGAAAAAGTGAAGGAGAAGAAAAATGCCTACAAAAAGTGGCATGCTAACAAAACCAAAGAGAGCAAAGAAGAATATGTAGCAGCAAGACGAGCAGCTAAAAAATGTGTTGCCGAGGCCAAAATGAGCACTACAAAGATCTGCATGCATAGCTAGACACTACAAGAGGTGAGAAGTGTATATATCAGCTGGCAAAGGCAAGAGATCAGGCGTCACGAGACATTGAACACTTAATCTGCATCACAAACAAGGATGAATGTTGACTACAGGACTGAAAACATATTCTGGAAATGTGGCAGCAGTACTGTGAAGAAATTTCAAATGTGGAATTTCCACATTCACCAATTCCAAAGGGCTTGCCTTGCTCTGGACCAGTAAGATACATCACCTCCGATTAAGTCGCCCATGCTATACGGCGTATGAAGAACTCAAAAGCACCAGGCCAAGATGATCTACCAGCAGATATTTGGAAACTGAAAGAACTCCTTACTGATGCTGCTAAATGGCTGGCTAGCATGTTCAATGCCATGGCGGATGAAGGTCATGCTCCCACTGAATGGGCTACAAGCATAACAACACATTTAAGAACAAAGGTGACCCAGCAGATTGTTCAAACTATCGACTGGTCCGCTTCTTGTGTTATGTGATGAAAATCTTTGAGTGGATTCTTGACCAACACCTGAGAGATATTGTGATTATAGGCATTAACTAGAGTGGTTTTGTAAAGGGAGTCAGAACTTCTGATGCAATCTTCGTGGCACACATGCTTCTAGAGAAACATCGAGAAACGGATAAGCCACTGTACCTGGCATTCCTCAACCTAGAGAAAGCATTTGACTGTATTTTGCATCAGCTCATCTGGTACGCACTGCGCAACCATGGCATGCCAGAGCTGCTTATCGACTCGGTCCAGATGCTTTATGAGAATACTTGTAGCAGAGTAAGGTGGGTTGCTGGCCTCTCTGCAAGCTTTCTTGTAACAGTAGGAGTACATCAAGGATCAGCTCTGTCACCGCTGCTCTTCATACTTGTTACAGATACCATCTCACGAGACCCTGCATGAGAGTGTTCCCTGGACTGTACTGTATGCCGACAACATCCTACTTGCAGCTACAACCAAAGAGGAAATGCAGGGCTGTGTTCAAACATGGAGTGAACACCTAAGCCAATACTGTGTGCATCTAAATGTTAGGAAGACTGAGTGCCTGGAAACTAACCCAAGCACATCCACTGTCACAAACAATGGTCAAGAGGTAGTGACAACTAACTGCTTCTGATATTTAGGATCCCGCCTGCAAAGTGACTGTGGCATTGATCATGAAGTGAAGACTAGAGTGAATGCAGCACAATTCAGATAGAGGGGAGTCACAGGAGTGCAGTGCAATAGGCGTGTGCCGATCCACCTCAAATCAAAGGTGTACTGCACTGTAGTTCGTCCATTGGCATTGTATGGAACCTAGAGCTGGCCAGTCACCAAAAGCACAGAGTGCCCTCTGTACACCATTGAGATGCACGCGTTACGTTGGTCTCTTGAAGTTTCACTCCTTGATCACATAACCAACGGCATGATTCGATCCTGAGAGCGGAAAATGGTACCATTGCTTGTGATTCATACAACTTCACTGTCTGGTAAATGCCCACATGAAAGGTCGAGACAATGTTGGCAAGATACCCTACCTGCAGACATGAAGATTGCTCAGCTGACACCAAACGTTGCGTCAGATTGTTTAAAATAGTGTTCATCGATCTGAAAAGTGGACCCTGCACCTGTGGGAAAATGCTAAGTTGAAGAAAAAGAAGAACAAACATTCTGGACACCATGTACCCAGCATGTGTGCGTAACTCAGTTCCATCTTCTGGAGATGTGGAAAGTCTTTCTATAAAAATGCAAGGACAAAGCTAGACACGAAGAAAGAAATTTGAATGTGATTGGACGAGAAATGTTTTAGGTTAGAAAACTGTATTTAAATTTAAGAATTTCATCTTTTATCCATATTGAACTGAGAAAATAAGAGAGAACGTAAGGTGGACCCTTTAAGTTACCTCTCTTAGAAAACTGTATGTTGATAGGCCCTCAGCCAAACTGTACACTCAGAGTTTTAAGCCTCACGCCCGGCAGCTTGAGCCTCAAGTGGTGCATACCATGAAGGGACTTCACAGCTTGAAGTTCTTGGTAGAAGGACATGTTATAGAGAGCTGCTGCTGCATGGAGGCCTCTGTTGGATCTTTGGGGTAAGATGTCTTTTTCTGAAATAAGCTTTAACTTAAATTCTTCTTCTTTGTTGTAATATTTCCAGGACATTTTTCATTTATCACATTTCTGAATAATGTGTACATTTTTAGGGAGTAGTTTGATTCCGAGCTATAATTCTTTCATCGTTCTTTGATATGGTAACTTTTTCCTTTATATCTTTTGTTTCACTGTAACTACAGTATGTCCTTTTCGGTACCTTATCTGTAAATTTTCCTTTGTTACTAAGTAATAAGTATTGCTTGAGTATGTTCTTCTTTTGCCCCTTGTTTTCTTATTCAATAAATTTGTGTAAAACAGGCTTTCATATTTACGCATATCTCCAGTGAAGAAAAAATTTTGATTCCAGATCTAGCTTCCTCATTATCATCCTTTAATGTAGTTTTGGTAGCAGTTTCCTATAACTTTGTTTTTGCTGTGTTTTATTTTCATTTTATTTTATTGTTATTCATTTGTTTTATTTTATGTTTGTAACCTGCAGTGGCTAAAGATATAAATGATGAGTGCCAAAGTTAAGTTGTGGAATTTGAGTGTAACAAATTAGGAAATTTCTACTATATCTAAATTCCTTACACTTCCAAGAGAAGACTCCAGACGTTCGACTACTGAAAGGAGACGTACCATGCCTAAAGGGAGTTTGTCTTACAACTCTTTAGAAATGGCATCAGTGGATGGAGAAATACAGGGTGGGGAAAATAGAAATGGCCCAGAAAATATTTATATGACTGATGTGGAACTGTTAATGGACAGGAGAACTGCCCATTGCAGGAAATGCTGGAAACCGTGATTGTGATGCACCAATCGGTTGCTGTTACACGTCTGTGCATGCGCATCTCCTGCGTACGTCGCTGTGTCATTAGTCTAGAGCTGGGATTTCTATGTAATTACATATTTTGTTCCTTGCTATTTAGGTGCTGGGAAAAGTCATATATTCACAAAACACTATGTTAGGGTTATTATTACCGAATTTCATTTTACATATTTGTGGGTATTCTACATATTTAGTGATATTACATAAAATTAGATATTTCAGCATTTCCCTGTTTTCATATGAAATAAATTGCTGAACTGAAGTTTCACACTTAATGTGGGGCTGCTGTCTGTCCTCTCAACAGGGGGATTAAGGTAATTATGAGTGACAGGTATTTGAGAGGATGATAGGTGCACGTAGAGACCCTTGCAAAATAAGTTTTTCTAAAGGTTCCAATTAGCTGCAGGAAAACTGTTATTTTACATGTGCCAGTCTTAAATCTTTCATCCCTTTTAGAGTTAATTGCTTTACAACTAACCACTTGCATGTTGGAGTTTCCAGGAATATTTTTCTAAACACATTTCTGTGACCTCTTTGTTATGTACTTAGGAATTTCCAAATATATTCTTAGAGCTGTCTTCCTTTGAAATGTCTCAATTAGGTTTTAGTTTCTTTTGAACAGCTGAAGAACATAGTCTGGTCATGAACATCAGTTTCCTCTAGAGTCAATATGGCACCAGTAGCATCCTCGCTGGCTTCCAAGTTACATTTAAAATGCAAGCTACAGGTTGGTGTTAGTCTCATATTTATCAGTCAAGTTATTGAGAAGTATAATAATTATTTCGAGACGTTTCTACGGGGAGGTGAGATACATGTGGTGCTGACGTCACTCGACCTTGCCCCCTCTCATGCTGTCTTCCTCACACACAGCAGTAGAGACGAGAACGTTCTCTCGTACAGCTGTTCGGACATCGTAACTCAAGTTGTTCTTTCATGAATAAAGATTTTATAACACACATGTGCCAGGGCCTATGCCTTTCTGGTACAGTATGTAACTATTGTTCATGTAAGGAAGAATTCATTTTTTTTTTTTCAATTCTATTCCATAACGAAAAGCTCCAGTTATGCCTCTGTAAATATTATGTACATTAATAAGGCATTTGCTCAATTCAGACTTTTTCAAAAAAGGGTTCACGGGTCAAAAAAGTTCAGGAAGATCAAGTTGAAATTTAAGTTAACCATAACAGTAATTTTAAAATAATTCAGAGGTAAAAATGGGGTGTCAAGACACTACCGCAGACATTACCGCAGTGGGGTAACCGGCCAGACAAGCCAAAAAAACTGAAAACTATTATTTACTGTTGAGACTGGTTTATAAGTAACTCAGTTCTGCATAATTCTGTTTTATACTTTAGATTTCTGAAGGTCCCAGTAAAATATAAAAAAAACCACATTAATTAAACCTCATTTGTTCGTAACCCATTCGTATTTTTGTATATTTGTGTTTATTATTTAACTACTCGGATTTTTTTCTTAAGTTTAGTACAGTTATAAAAGTCCAAATAAGGATTCCAAAAATGAGTTTTGATTAAACTGGATGCAATCCTGAAGCTATAACACAAACAGTTGTCACAGGTGCCTGGTACCCCAAACCTCTTCCTACTAATAAAGGCTAATGCAAGCATGTATAAAAGCTTGCAGTTTTTCACTACTGTTAATATCTGGATCATAGTCACACAACTTCTAGATTTAGGTGGAATCTGCACCACAAGGATGTGATTTTCTTTTTAAAATCCCACATGAACTTGCAAGAATTTGAACAACATCCACACAGCCAGTACAGTAATGATGTAATTCAGCAATCATGTCCTATGAGGTAGGAATATGATGATGATGATGATGATGATGATGATGATGATGATGATGATGATGATGATGATGATGATGCTTGTTGTTTAAAGGGACATAACATCAAAGGTCATCGGCCCCAGAGGTAGGAATAATGAAAAAGATATGTTTAGTACCTGTTATGACCTATCATTGAAGATTCTCAGTCCCTTCATCACATATATTGAAAGGTGAGATAAGAGCGAGTTCAGACCTGTCATAGAATGAGGTATCAATTAAAGAAAACAATGGCTCATGATAAACAGGAAAATATAAGACTCCCTGGGCTTCAGCAACCTTTGTGAATCAAATATTTGTATAAGAGAATTCAGATAAGAAATGTGACTGGAGAATCCAGACACAAGCATACACTGCAAAAGCCATGCAACACTCCACTGAGGCCGTGTGGATGCCATTCACATCTTTCAAATTGTGAGCTTCTGGGAGTTCATAGTGTCCGATAGGGATTCCTTTTCATTGATAGTGTGCGTCATACACTCTTGGACTGTATGTAAATACCACAACTTCAGATCAGTATTGAAAAAGACATGTAACAAAACTGCCTTAACCTTTTCACTCCAGAGTAGCGAGAGCGGAAGCGCAGCCTTGAAGATGAGAACCATGGGTGTCATTAGGACACAAGCTGACTAAGTTCTTTATATATATAATTCAGTCAAATTACTAGTAATTACAGTAACTAAGGCTCTCCAGACAGCTGCAAGATATTACGAAGTTCTTCAGCACTTTACCATACCAAAGCATAGAAATGCCAAACAATGCATGACTACTACAGCAGTCCACCAGAGTGAAAAGGTTAACTAAGTATTCAAGAAATGTTTGTGTGGTGATACGCTATTTCTGTTTCTGGCATTTTATTTACTTGGTGGACATGTTCACTCTCAATCTTTCACTAAGAACAAGACTTCTTAAATGCAGACTGTGAAACTTTAATTATTTACAACAGATATCTTGCAATGCAATTGGCAATGCCAGATATTTCTTTGGCTGTACTTGTAATGAAGATATCAACATTTTTCAAACAAACCACAATATATTCTCCATTAATTTCTTGACATAACTTGCATAAAGTTATTTGTAAGAACAAACTAATAATAATTCTCCATCTGGAGATCAAACAAATTCAACTTAGGAAGTCCAGAAATTCTGTAAGTCATAAATAGGCCCTCTCTATGCAAGATTCAACCCCAGTTGTTTTCTAACAATTTGAATATCTACTCAAGCTCTATAACAACATTTTGAAAGTTATGATAAATACTGTATAACTTTCTATATCAGTACTCAATTAATTCACTCTTCCAAAATCCTTCAGATTATTTTCTTTAAGATAGAAATCATACCTTGACCAGTTTCTAGGCATTGTTTCAGGATCTCCGTAGCTTCTGTATTCCCTTGTTCAGAGGCTCTAATAAGCCAGTAAACACCCAGCCTAGCATTTTCTTCCTTGTCAGCATCTAATTCTGAAATCAGAATAAAGAACTCTGATATCTACAGTTACGGTAAACTGTTGACAATTGTAGATAGGCCTAAATAGTGTGTTTGATTCATACTAATAAATGCACTAATAATAAACCCATAAACAATCAATCTTCAAAGCCTGACTTTGTAATTTGTTTACAGCAGCTCCTGTTCAGCTTGTCAAACGATGCCTCTGCCAGGTATTTTAAACTTTATTTCATCATTGGACTCAAAGGTAACTTTTTTTTTAATATTTCCTGGAGCTAATCCACCCTCGAGAAGTGCAACTGAAAGATGGGTAAGGAAATTCAAATCCCTGTGTTCAGTGCTCAACAAAGAACATTAACGTAGATGTACAGCACTAAGACAAAAAAATGTACCAGAAATCAGTGCTAGTTTGGTTTGTTCCCCAGAGAAATCACTCCCCAAACTTGTGCAACAAATATCTCTTTAGGTTCTGCACATTAATCTACCAAACTGCTGCACCTAAAACTATATAAAGCGCTGAAACATCTCACATGTTTTTCTTGTATTTAAAAAAAATTGTATAGCAAGAAACTTCTAATTACGCTCTCAGTCTCAAAAGATGCTTACAGACACTTGAAGTGCACCTGCGCTATAATTTGAGTTATTGATATGTGATTTGCTGTTTCTACATTGGTTGTTCTCCCTCATGTTCCTTCCCCTCCCCTTCTCAAGCGTAGTCTTGGTGGCTGGTTGTGTCCAGTGTTTGGGTCTCATTATTTATTTGTTGCTCTACCAGAGCATCCACTTTGGGGTTCCTTTCGAATCCGAGGCGGCTGGGCTGCGAACATCGGAGCGTAAGTTGTGAGTGAATGTTGCATGTGTATATTGAGTGAAAGGTTAATGCTTGTGGCCGCGAATGGGTGTGTAATTGGGTTAGAGTTGTGCTTCTGTGTGTACTGTGCTGTGTGGATGTGCCGGGTTCGTAGCCCAGGGACCTATGGCCAGTTGAAGGCCGTTTCTTTTTCGTAATATGTATTTCTTTAATGTTACATCCTAGTACTACTTGTATTTCTGTCATATTACCTGTGGGTAATCGATCTTCTGTTCTCTGTTGTATGTATGAGGCCAATAGAAGTTTATTGGTTTACTTTTGAAAGGGTGCTTCAGTTATGATATTGTAAATATTTTGTTACCTTTGAATAAATGACGGATGAATTTGCGGATGGAAAACTCCCTGACCTCGGTTCATCTCACTTCCCCTCTGGGTATGTTCCTTTTTCCTTAGGCCCTAATGCTAGCACCTTCTCAAACATCATGATTCAACTTGCCGAGTGTGATGTTTGTGAGTGGTTTATTCAGTCAGCAACTGACTCTTTAGTAGACCCACAACTCTTGTACTTTTCTGACGAATCCTGGTTCCATTTATGTGGGGGAGTTTACATGCATAACAATCACTATGGGAGTTCCAAGAAACCAGGTAATTTTCTCCAGCAGAACTCCAATGTATTTTTCCAAATATGTTTAAGCACTGAGAGATTTGTTTAGGAGAACAAGACCACCACTTCCACCATCTTCTGTAAGGTAAGCACACTGCTTATATGTATTGGTATCTGTAGCCCTGAATCTGTGGTAATAGTTATCTACGTGTAAAACCATTACTTCCAGAACAGTCTATACCTCGAGACCACTGGCTATGATGACCAGATGCAGCTCGCTCACTAAGAGGTCTCGGCAGCCAGCAACGTTTTAATTTTAAAATTCTGTGTATCCAGAGTTAAGAACTGGATTTTACGCCTGACTAGCTGATGTACTTGTGCTTCGCTATGGAACTCTACATTGAATACAAAATTTTAGGATATGTAGTGTACACGTTGTGAGTAAGATTGTATTATGTTGCATAGCTCTTAACGTTACCCTAGAAACACGATGGGGAAGTTACCAAACATCTTTTCTTATGTGAAGACTGGGTTAGGAAAATTTCATTATAATGGCAGACACTCTCCACCTGCATTTTTACATCCTCAGAAAAAAATGAAAACCTACAACCTGTTTTCCAGTCATTGACCAGGTCAGGGATGGAATGAATGAAGCCCCATCTTGCGGCGAGGATAGGAATTGTGCCGGCTGCTGAAGTCTGTCGCACTCCTTTGGGGCAATGATTAATGACTGACAGATGAAATGAAATGATACTGGAGTGTGTTGCTGGAATGAAAGATGACAGGAAAAACCGGAGTACCCGGTCAAAAACATGTCCCGCCTCTGTTTTGTCCAGCACAAATCTCACATGGAGTGAACGGGATTTGAACCACGGAACCCAGTGGTGAGAGGCCGACGCGCTGCCGCCTGAGACACGGAGGGTTACTACATCATCAGAAAGACTGTCTTTAATGATTTTCCCAACTGAAATCAACATAGGTCATTTCAATGATGCCAGTAGGAATGTTGCCATTAAAAGCAATGCTATCACATGAAATATTCGATCAAATGAAAAACCACACATTTTCACATTTTTAACAAACAGTATTACACTGCTGATCTAACAGCCCAAAGTTCCAGAGCTGGAATGACCAGGCTGCAGACAGCTGTGAGCACTATTTAATTTCGGAGGGAGGGAGGGGGGGGGGGCGAATAGTGTAGTGTCCCAGGGCAAAATCTATGCCCTTTTACTCATCTGCTTAATAGTTAATGAGTTGGAAAATCTCAATTCACTACACTGGTGGGGGGGAAAACTATCTGATGGAAGGCAAATTTTTCCTCCAAGCCAGAGGAGAAACCCCATATTCGCTGCTAATTTGGAATAAAATGATTACAGAATTTAATAAAAGTGAAGAGGAAGAAGCTTTTCTTAAGAAACGGCTCTTTTCAGGGTTGAATTTTGAATTGTTTAGTGAACTGTGCTGCTATAATTTGGAATAGGCCAAAATTGTAATTCTAGATCAGGTCATAAAAGAACTTCTGCCTTTATTCGGTTAAGCAGGCACACTGATCATTTCAATCAGCGCGCCAGAGTAGGGATCGAATAGCTGGAATACTATGATTAACCAGTGTGTTATGTACCAGCAGTATCAGAAAGTGTATGGACTAGAGGAATGGCATGCTAAAGAAGAAAGTTATCTAACTCCTCAACTATTTCCCGCCAATATTCAGGTAGGCTGTTATACTCGGCACGCAGCAGTAATCCATCTATCGGAGATGAGTGGCAGCCGCATAAGAGACACAGAATATCACAACAAACAACGGTCAATGTAATGTTATTGTTGATCAATTTTATGAGCTTTCGATATTGTAGGCCTTCACATTTAATTTTCCTCACTCTTATCATAGTCGGTACGGTAAAACTGAATAAAACATAAATGATCGCAAATTTAATTCTATATAACTTTAGTTATGTAGTATTTATCAATAGGAGACAGGACCACTACTAACAAATATTTTAAACATTTTACGCCTTCACCTAAACTACCATTTCACTCACCATGAATAAAATTATTTATAGCCTAAATTGTAGTGGCTCATTCCTGTACTTTACATACTGATTTTCATTAAATTCTCTTCAGCCGTTTTCACGTGATGCGCGTACATACATATACATTTACAGACAGACAGGACAGACAGATAAAAATTATGGAAAAGTAAAAAAGTGCATTTCCTTGTTACTGGGGACATGACTGTTAAAAAATACCATTCTTTTTAAATTCTTAGCAATGTACAGACAAAACTCTTATCTCATGATCATCATCGTTGACCATCTCCAGTTGCCCAGGTGTGGTGTACAAGCCCTTTCCACCTTTGTTCATGAGCCTCTCTTCTCTCATAATCTTCTCCCAATCTTGTCCTCTCTCCTTCACCGTCCGTTTTCCTCTGGGTCTGCCCACTGGTCTTTTTCCTTTTACATCTCTTCCATATTCTCTTCTTGCAGTCCTGCTTGCACTCATCCTTCTTACATGGCCAAACAGCTTCAGTCTTGCTTTTGAATCCTCTGTAGTAGGGAGTCTCCAATTCCCACCTCCTCTCGGACTTTTTCATTCCTGAACTTGTCCTTCCTGGTCTTCTGTATCAAGGTGCATAGGAACATGTTACAGACATGAAAATTGATACAGTATTTGGAATCTCCTTTAAAAATAAAGGAAAACATATGTTTTTGTTTTTGGAAAATCCCTTGCCAATCCCATGTCAGCTACAGCTGGATAAAGGGAAATGATGATGATGATGATGATGATGATGATGATGATGATGATGATGAAACAGGAGTGACAAACGGGCTGAATTTAAAAAAAGACTATACCTATAGTATACCTCAGAAATGTAAATTGTTACAGACTTGAAAAATTGGTAATTGGAATCTCCTGTAAAAGAAATATAGATAACCTATTTTTGGAAAATCCACTTAAGAGGAACTGAAAAAAGGGGGTGAATTTTTAAAATGAAAATATCTACAGAACATCTCATAAAATGAAAATGAGGGTGAAAGGAAGTGAAAAAAAATTGAATTATTTTTATGGGGATAAGTATATCTCAAAAACTGGAGATGTTACAGACGTGGAATAAGGCATTTGGAATCTCTTTTATAAATAAAGGAACATGTTGGTTTCTCTTCCTACTTGATGGAAGACTGTTTCTCACATGTACAGTTCTATGTCGCATGGTAATCTTAGCCCCAAAAGGCAATACCACAAAGTGGTTTCAAGGAGTTTCTGGGGTTACTGAAACTCAATTTTTCGGTGAATTTTTATACTTTAGGTATTTTCAGATAATGTCTTAATACAGTATCAAGGAACTATTACTTTTAACAAATTACGAAATCCTCGCGAGCGAAGCCACGGGTAACTGCTAGTTTTATTTATATAGATTACTGGTGGTCCTGAAAATAGAGCCAGTATGAACTCCGATCTCCACTAGCATCCTATATTTCCTTTATTCGTCAAGACGTGGAAAACCATACATGTTTTAAAAGACAAAAGTATGGAGCTTATGCAAGCCAGTCAATAACTTCACTCTGTTAGTTGTTAAATAAACTTAAACTCCACATGACAAACAGAATTACATGTTTGTTCACATGTACCTCTTAATTAAATATCTAAACCACTCTCCCAATATGATGTACATTTTATTATTATTACTAAAAGCAAAAGCAAGCATCATTTCCAAACTTTCACATATAGAGTTATTCCTATAAGATTAACAAATAGTTACTGTAAATTAATCTGAATATTGCAAATGTAAGTATACTTCAGGCCTACCACATCTTTCTTCTAGTAACTGTTTTGCCAAAACAACTTGCGATTCTGGACAGCCATCTTCTGCTAGCTGACTGCGAAGTCTCCGCAATGACCCTCGAGGTCCATCTGGAAATAGAATCATCAATAATTCACTAATTCTTATACAATCATAACATAGACTACATCTATATTTAACAGCTAGGCTAAAAAAAATAGTCTGATAAGGTACTAGGCTAGAAATTATTCTCAATGACATACCAACATCCTTACAGAACTCTATTTTCACTTGAATTATCATATAAACTCCATTAATATGTTAACTTTAGAATATTAATTCTTCCTCTGCCCATTTTTTCAATTTTAAATATATGCACCACCCGACAATAAAGGTCACAAAATTTTCTGAGGTGAATAAGCAAAGAGAGACCAAAGTAACTGGTCAGGACTAGAAAGATTGAAATCAGGTGTCTGGTTTTTGAGATGACATTGCGATCCTAGCCAACAACTCCGAGGAAGATGCCATTACTTGCTTGGTGAAGACACGAGTGTAGATATCATATGACCCCGGGAAAACCCCGTTGATGACCATATATGGAACGATTGGAAGAGTTGATTGTTTCCAGTATCTTTATGAATGTGTTCAACTCAATGGTAGAAAAGGCACCTCCCTCCTAGAAAGATGTACGAAACTCAATGTAAACTACCAATTGTTACAAAACTGATATAACAAGAAGGGCTTGTTTTGAAGAAGAAGAAGAAGAAGAAGAAGAAGAAGAAGAAGAAGAAGAAGAAGAAGAAGAAGAAGAAGAAGAAGAAGAAGAAGAAGAAGAAGAAGAAGATCTGTCACTACAGAACTATAAACAGACTCCAGTTGACTGGTAGTGCTTAGTGAAGCAACTGTTGCTTCGGGTGCAAGGATCTTCAATGGTGTTAAAACATAAAATGATCTGTATCAGGTTCTGTGCTATAATACTGAAGCCTATCTCCTCTGCAGTCTGCCTCCGTAGCATAACAGTTAACACTCTTAACTGCTGTTCTCAGGGGCTTGGGTTCGAAGCCTGGTACTGCCAGAAATTTAAGAATGGCAGAAGGGCTGGTATGTGGTTTAAAATGATACATGCAGCTCACCTCCAATGGGCATATGCATGGAAATAGCTGCACCACCTCAGGATGAGGACACAAGTTTACTTTTTTTAAAATCTGCTCTGCAGGAGCATTAATGGAATTAAATTTATGGTGTGCTTCCTGGTAAGGAATACTATCCATGGTCTTAATCTCCTGGATCTTCTTCTCACTGAGTTAGATGTGACAGTTGCACTACTGTGCACTACTCCATCTCATGAGCTTCCTATTCCACGTGTGCCACAGACAGACTAGTTCAAACGAGATAGCTGTGTCCAAATGTCTGGTAATTTTAATGCCACATCAAAGATGGAATAGACAGCCTGACACCATGGCAATAACTTCTTGCTTTGACTTTCCCTGGTAACAATAACAGCTTAGAACAGACGAAGGTACTGGTGACAATCTCTTCTTACAATGTGCCTAACAATAGGCCACACCACAGATCTTCAGTGTTTGTCAATGTTCATTACCAGGCTACATGGAAGATGATTTGTGCTCTTTCACTTGGACAAGAATTTTGTCCCAGTGGCTACATTTGAGCAACAATTAGCTGTAGTGCGAGTAAGGTTGCCAACATTTTTTCGTCAAAATAAGAGAGACATTGATGTGACATGACCAATATGAATAATTATTTTTTTAACTATGAAAACAGGTTTATTAGTTCGAACTACCAAACTTCTCTCTGATTACAAACTACATAATATGTAGAATATATTCTTACTTAAAATTATATTTATTTTCATTTTTGGCAGCAATTCGAAGTTTAGGATTAGTATTTACATATTGTAATGTGTTTGCAGGGTAGATAAATAAACACAACTGGTAGTGTTTAACTCTAGGTTTCACAGAGTAATACTAATTCTTACACAACTATACAGGCAGACCTGGACCACACCTTACACTTGTTCCCGTGCACTCTTTCTCTCTTCTCACTGTTAAGTCACACTAATTGTTCACACTATCGCTTATAGACCAACACAAATCACACTCACTCTTCCACAACCAAAATCGGTTCACAATTATTCTCGACGTTGCTATCACAGCCACTTAGTTCACAGCTCGTGCACAAGTCGCACAATTTTGTAAAACGTACACTGTCCGTTCAGTTCAACAGTCTTCATTCACAGTCCCTTGCCAATCCCATGTCAAACTCTCCCACACCGCACAAAGCATACTGCTCCTTCGCAGCATTTGGACCGAGAGACTCAACTACTCTTTTTTATTTAAATTATTATTAACAAATACATCGCAACTGGGAAATATCCCGGTGGCAGTCTATCACTTACAGTAGTGTGATAATAAAGTTAAAACATAATTTTCCATCAACAACAAAAACAATAAAAAAACAACAAAAACAACAAGCATACAACAAGGTATTCCTTGGAAAGAAAATATTACAAGAAATATTACTAGTTTAATATTCTAAATCCGGCATCATTATATACAAATTCACACACATCTTAAGTATTTCCAGTGCTTAATACTATGGCTTACAATACTATAGGTTGAGCTTACTACTAGCTTAACATCACAACACCGTCATACAGTATACAAATTCACATGTACCTTAAATATTTCAAAATTTTACGCTATGACTTACAGTAGAATGAGTGGCCCAATTACTATTATCTTAGCATTGTAAATACAGCACTTTCATATACAAATTCACACATACCTTAAATAATTCAGATTCCTTAATACTACAATTTACAGTGCATTAAAATATGACACCATCACACAGAAATTTACACACAGTGTACAGAATGCGGGCCAACAGCCGTAGCCGTGTTGAAATACTGGATCCTGTGAGATCTCCAAAGTTAAGCAACATTGGGCGTGGTCAAGATCTGGATGGGTTGCCACGCGCTGTTGGTGAGGGTAAGGGAATGGAGAAGCGGAAAGGAACTGGCCACCCTACCGTACATAAACTCCAGCTCAGGCACACCTCTGCGGATGTTCAGACCTGACTTCGGGCAGAATATACCCTTACTTACCTTTACAGAACGCTGGAGTCTATTCTTGAAGCATCTTACATTTTTTGGAGAAAGGCTCTAAGACAGTCGCAGGTAATGCATTCCAGTCATTAATTTCCTGATTTATGAACAAATATTTACCATAATTAGTTTTCTGCGATTTACCTTTTACTTTATGCGGGTGATCTGTCCTACTTATATAACAGGGCTTTTCTAGTCGACTGTTCAACTCTCTCCAAGCTGGCCTATTCGTGTAAGCATTGTACATGGCACATAACAGTGTTCGTTTCCTTCTAGTCCCCCAGTGTCTCCCATCAAAGTTTTTCTATCATACCTGTCACACTACTTCTAGGATTGAAATCATTAAGCACGAATCTTGCAGCCTTTCGTTGTATCATCTCAATGAGTCCTGTTTGGTATGGATCCCATATGGCTGTTCCATATTCCAGAACTGGCTTAATGAGTGATATATATAGCCCTGCACCTTCGCCTGGGAACCGCTGCCCTTTAGGCACCCTCATTACGAAGTCCAAGGACTTATATGCTTTGGTAATTATACTTCTTACGTGGGTATCCCATTTTAGATCTCTTTACGCGGATTCCTAGGTACTTGCATGAGTCACTCTCAACCAGAGCGTCCGATCCACGACAATATTGAAAGTCCTCTTGCCTATGTTTCTTTCCCGTTCTTATGAGACTGCATTTTTGAGAATTTTTTTTCATTATGTTATCGAGTGCCCACTTATGGAGTATATTTATATCAGCTTGTAATAACCTATTATTACTAGCATTCTGTATTTTTTCTGTATATTATGCAGCTGTTCACAAATAATCTGCATTCACTTTGAATTTCATTTATGAGATTGTTGATAAATGCCATAAATAGGAGTAGCTTTATAATACCACCCTGTACTACTCCTGACGTTACAGAAACTTCGTCAGAGTATTTACTTCCCACCTTTACTCTCTGGATGCGGTCTGTCAAAAATTCCCACGATCCACAGAACCACCCTTTTATCAATGTTTGTTTCCACCAATTTTCAGGCCAGAATGTCATATGGTACTGAATCAAATGTTTTAGCAAAATCAATTACAATAGCATCAACTTCCAGGCCTTTGTCTAATGACTCGCTAATATCTTGAAAGGGAGACAACATCTGGCTCCTGCCGGAGAAACCTTTTCTAAAACTGTGTTGACGGTCATAAATCCATGAACTTTTCTCCCATTGTTCTTTTAGATATTCTGAACTGAGGTGTTCCATTTGATTGCATGCAATGGATGTAAGGTTAATGGTTCTATAGTTGTCCATTAGCAGCCTGTTACCCCCTTTAGAAATCAGGACTACAGTTGCTTCTTCCAGTCATCTGGAATTTGCATACTGTTGAGAGACACGGTAAATAGTATTTGCAAATCCCGTAGAATAGCTCTACAGACAGAACAAACACCCAGTTCCACGGACAGAACACTCACAGAGACTGACAAACAGACTGCCTCCTCAACTCAGGCTGAACCTCACCTCGCACAGCAGCACTCACGCTCAGACTGAACTGACTGCACTCCGCTGCTCCACTCCACTCAATTCCAGACTCATCTGCCCGCCGTAAATAGGGAGGCCAGTGATTCCAGAACAGTCTGGAAGCTGGATACACCCAGAAACCTTTCAGCCCCTAACCATCTCGAGGTTTCTGGTCACTGCTAGCAACTCCCAGTGAGACACCAGACAGAAACAGGCACATCACAGTACAAGCTCCTCCTTCCTGAGTGAACATAAAGGCAGCAGTCAACAGCCCAGCTGTGACGTCACTTGCTTATGGGCGGGGCTAGAACAACTTGCTACATTTGGTTCAGAATTGGCATGGCAGACACCGTCACAATATTCTACAAATTCCTGGTACCATGTGTAATCAAAATTAACACGATTTGTAACTCAGCTTTCATTAGATCCACACTGCAATGGTTTCTTTCATTAGACAAAGAAAACATTGTTCTGTGTGAGCACTGGATGCTGGTATAAAAAGCCAAGAATTTATTACTGAGCTTTCAGATTGAAGTTTATCTTCATTTAAATTAAGCTGAAGATGAACAAGATGGTTCTGAAATATTTAATATCATTTTTCAATGATAATGAGAACAAGAATTGAACTGTAGCATTGTCAGAAGAAGATAAAATCATCATCTTTCCTTCGCAATATTTTATGCATCAGGGTTTCAATTGCATTAAACGACTCCATGATAGTTAAATCTGATATTTTAAGGTATTTTGATGTTTCCATTACAACATTACCAATGTAAGAGACAAATACAAGATATCCTTCAAGCATTAGCAATTTACTTGGGTCCCCATCACTGAAATATCTTTGCAAAACCTTTGGCATTTCATTTATGCTTTGAAAATACTGTAGGCTTGTCTTTTGGCTCCAAGTTCTTCAACACCCTACCAACAGCTAGCATGAAAGCCACCTAGTAGGCACATGCCTTAAAATTTCACACCATTCAGTGTTAACAAAATTGAAAAATGAATTCAATTCTTCCCTCCTTGCAGATATTAAAAAGTGTCCATAAACCTTCACAACTATAGTTTCTATGTCTGCATCCAATATATCACAAGCATGTTCAGTAACGGTGTGGATTATATGATTGGCACAGTTTCCCTTAAATATTTTGTCATTATCATACATAAAATCTTCTTCACATCATTTTTTTTCATAATTAATGCTCACATTGTCTACACAATATGATGAAATATTATTAAAATTTGAAGAGTGCAATTCAAGACTGTTTTTAGTCAATGTATGTTTCACAAAATCAAAAAGTTTATTTCTGATGTCATCAAAGGATCAAAATATCTAGTTACCATAGGAAACGTTTTTCTGTTCTCATAATTTGATGCATCTGTAGCCACAGAAAAAAAAAAGTTGTTGTTACACTTTTCTGGATCGTTACATACATCTAAAATGTAACACACACTTCTTGGTGCCAACACTTTTCTTTTTTTTTGCAACATACCCTGCTTTTGTTCTGCACTAGTGCATTTTTAGGGCTGCTTCAGAATCCACACATATGTTCTTTGCAAATTTATTTGCACAGTCCACACTACTATAAATGAAATATGTCTTACTGTATGATAGTTTACTTCTGTACTGATGTGCTCTAGACAATCAATTGTTGCCATGAGCTATGCTAAACTCATGCTTACAAACTGAACAATATGCTTTGAAATGGTCCTTTTTTTACAGGATTAATCCATGCATAACTTTCTTCCCAATTTTTATGATAAACATATAAGTATTTTACTTCTGTTTTAGGTGGACCATACATGATCTGTTAAGACTGGTACTATGATTAAGGAAGATAATTGCAACAATCAAAACTATCAACATGTGCTTATGAATCACAAACACGGAAATGCAAATACATGTAACTGGAGATGGTGGTCATATCGCTTTGGGATGAAGTCAAGATAACAATATTACATTTCAATATCAATAATGCAATGATCACACAGAAAAAAAAGGCGCAGCAGACTTATGACTATTTGGATTTCGGCATCAGTGAAATATGGGAGCTACGAGCTCCCGGATAAAATCACAAAGGGAGAGAGCAGAAGCATGAGCCTAGAGCAAGAAGCTACCATTCTGCATTTTCTTAAGATCTTAAAGTTTGCCTGATTTTACTTCGCTACTGATTTTACATCTCCTAACTACTTTTTAAAATGGTTTTTTGAGATGCTGAGGTACCAGAATTGTTTCCCTCAGGAGTTCTTTTATATACCTGTAAATATCCCAACACAAGGCTGGCAAATTTTAGCACCATGAAATACAACCAGACCGAGCCAGGATCAAAACCGCACACTAGGGCTCAGAAGACTAGCACTTCTACTGTCTTAGACACTCAGTCCAACAAGTAAACAATAAAGTGGAAATGTTTAGACAGATCTTCGCACAATAAGATTTTAATATTTAATTATGTTGCTGTATCATCATTATTATTATTATTATTATTATTATTATTATTATTACAGATTTCTACAATGTATAGAAAGTATAAAGTAGTACAGAATGTGTGTAAGGAACACTGTAAGCACCAGAAAACAAACCTAATTAAAACATGAACCATCCTGTAGTTAAGGTCTATTATAAGTATGTACAGTAATGTCAAAGAAATGACAATTATTAAAGTATCAGACAAATCTGAGTTTCAAATAGCACATTCAAGCACAAGTAACAGTAATTGATTTTAAAATATTGGTTTGCAAAATTTAGTGACTTTCATTTTTCATCTGTTTGGTTTCTTAATTCAAGTCTGATATTAAAATAGCTACAATGTCTCAATGTATTGTGGGAAGATTTTGTAAAACCCAACTGTAGAAATGAAACAACAGGCAGCTTCAGCTGTAAGAGGAATGTCAGCTGACACATCACACATCACCCGACCAAAACTTTAATTTTTTTTTTTTTTTTTTACAAGTCGATTGATAATACCAATATAAATGGTACGTTATTGGACATTATAAATTTTCCAGCTAACTCATTCCTGGTTGCCAGTGTTTCATCCCAGTGTGCTAAGTTGGGCTCATCAGTTGGTATGGGAATCAACATCTATATCAAGTAGCTTGATGTTGCACGTACACAGATAGGCCTTAAGGCCGACTATGGGACAGAAAAAAGCTACGAGTGGGAAGGAAGTGGCTGTGGCCTTAATTAAGGTACAGCTCCAGCATTTGCCTGGTGTAAAAATGGGAAACCATGGAAAACCATCTTCTGGGCTGCCGACAGTGGGGTTCGAACCCACTATCTCCCGAATACTGGGTACTAGTCACACTTAAGCACATGCAACTAACGAGCTCGGTAAAAAAAAAATGTACATGCTATTAAGTCATTCTACAGACTGGAACAATCTTGTCAACTAATGGCACCATTCCACCAATTTTGCAATAGCATGATCTATTCTCATACCTAAAGCAGGTGCCTGGCAGGGGCGTATTTTCCTTGCATGCAAGGCATTCATTGCATGCGTTATGATAACGCAAAGAACTGTCTGAAGTAGCATTTTAGGTTGTTTCAAGTCAAGTATTAACGATTTCATCTCTCAGAAGTTCAAATTTCCGCGCAACTGTACTAGTTCCGTTGCTTGACTACGTGTGGTGCTGGTGTAGGCTCGCCATCTATTCCACTCTAGAAAGAAAGAGACAGAAAATGGAGAAGTTAAGAATGTAAGGCATTCAATCTTAAAATTTCATTCGGTGGCAGACAGTTCTGAAACCCTCCGAATGATGTCGCTGCAAGTGAAACTTGGACAGACTTTCTCACCCCATACATATGCTACCCTCTGCCATCTGTGAGCAACTTGGAGAAAGTCAGCATGTCCAAGTTTACAGCGAACGGGACCCACGGATTACCCCCTAGTGAGAACCCAACGTGACAAAAGTGACCAATGCCACTGGGGTGACTTACCTCCAGTGTTTGAGTTGTGGCTGTCTAATGAGTTCATTCATTGTGTGTTTTGCTGATTAGCGAGTTCATTCTTTGTGTTCTGGTACTGTGCTATTCGTCGTTTTTTGGTGTTTTATTATATTTTGTGCATATGTGGTATTAACGATGGATGAGTCTAAAATGGGTATAATTGTAAATCTGTTTGAAAAGCCATTTACTACCTGGTCGTTTGATGAAAATATTCAAATAGTTAAAACCGGGAGACATCTCCCTTCCCTCGCAAATTTTAAAAAAGAAAACAAGAATTTTGTTCGCACGTTAAATCCAGAAACTTACAGTAAATCTGTTTGGCTCTGCAGCTCTGAGTCACTAAGCAAATTATTCTGTTGGACTTGCTTACAGTTTGTTGCGGAATATTCCCCTTGGTACAGCACGAAACGTGGATATGCAGACCTAAACAATCTGCACACTGCTATTGCAAGGCACGAGAAATCAGATTTTCATATCCATGCATGGATATCCTTAGGTACCTCTGGTAAAACTAGGATAGATTTGCAGTTGGATAAGCAGAAGCAGGAAAATGTTTTAAGGAACAACGAAGCCGTTAAGAAAAATAGGGAAATTCTGAAACGGCTAACTGCGGTGACATGCTTTCTGGGAAAGCAAGAGTTACCATTCCGTGGGCACAATCAGGCTAGCGAGTCCAACAACAGAGGGAATTAGCCTACATAGAACTAATTAAATTGTTAGCCGAGTTTGATAAAAAATTAAGACAGTCGCTTCACAACAGCAAGTGTATTTACAGGACTCTCTCCACTCATTCAGAACAATTTAATTCAAAGCATCTGCACCGTAATGATCGCTGAAATAAAGATTCAGGTTGGGGAAGCTAAATTCGTAGGAATTATGATTAATGAAACTGCTGATGTTTCGAACTCAGATACATTCATAATGGTGGTGATGTTGAAAGATTTCTTGGTTTCTATAATGTGAGTTCTGATAGGACAGCGAATGCATTGGAAAGACTTGCGATTGAGTGTCTGGATAACTTTGACTGTCACAAAAAATTAATTGCGCAGATTTTCGATGGAGCGAGGGTGCTTGCAGGTCGGCTGAATGGTGCGCAAGCTAAATTAAAAGAAGTAGTTCCTGAGGCTGTATTCACCCACTGCTATGCTCACAAGCTTAATTTAGTCCTCTCTCAAATGGTGTCATGCATAAAAGAATGTCGTTCTTCGCAAGGATGAGTGGCTTTGTGACATTTTTTAGCAATTCTTCTAAATAACCTGCTGACAGTATCCTCAAGAAAAGGTTTCCTAAGCTAGCTCCAACCAGGTGGAACTATTCTAGCCTTTTAGTACAGACCGTCGTGCTCCTCTCCAAGAGCTTTACGAAAGTATTTTGGAGGAACCTGGGAACTGGGATAACAATACAATTAATGAGGCAAACAGGTTTCTTGCGAAGTTAATGGAATTTCAGTTCAATTTCCTTCTGAATATTTTTAATGAAATATATTCATTGACTGATGTTACATAACACACTAGACATTGCATATTGCACCAGAGAAGTGAATTCTTTAGAAACTAAAGTATCTATAATGCGAAACAGTGGATTTGCTAACATCTGGGACAGAAGAGAAATTTGATCCACCAGGGAAGAGAAGAAAGGAAGAAACTTCATTTTTGGTTAAAGAGGAATACAGGAGGGTTTACCTGGAAATATATGATTTTACTTTTTTTCTTTTTTTTCACAATTATTTTGCTTTATTTTGCACCGACACAGATAGGTCTTATGGCGACGATGGGATAGGAAAGACCTGGGAGTGGGAAGGAATCGGACATGGCCTTAATTAAGGTACAGCCCCAGCATTTGCCTGGTGTGAAAATGGGAAACCACGGAAAACCACCTTCAGGGCTGCCGACAGTGGGGTTCGAACCCACTATCTCCCAGATGCAAGCTCACAGCTGCGCGCCCCTAACCGCACAGCCAACTCACCCAGTATATGATATTATTGTAGCACAGTTAAAATATCACTTTTGTTCATTAGATCTGTCCTTCATCGAATTGCTTGATTGTAAGAAATTTTCATTTTTTTTTCCTAGCGATTTTCCTGAAGAGCAATTCAGTAAACTGATTGAAGTTTATGGAAAATATTTTGATATAGTATGACTTAAATCAGAATTCAGGGCAATGTTCACTTCTGAACACTTCAAAGATAAGACTGTGGCTCAAATCCAGAAATTCCTACTGACCAGTAGTCTCCACAGCGGTCTTGCCGAGCTTTTTAAGTTGTGCACATTGATTACAACTATTCCCGCTACATCATCATATGTAGAACACTCTTTCTCAGTCCTAAAGCGAATAAACTCTTTCGTCCGCAATTCTCAAAGTCAAAGTCGTCTCTCTGCATTAGGAATGATGTCTATAAAAGGATCTTCTTGCTGAGATGAAAACACGTGAGGACTTCTACAGTGACGTCACCAAGGAATTCTGCAAATAAAATCGCAGGGTCGAGTTCACCTACATGTAATTAGGGTGAGTAGAATTGAAATTTACTGCAAAACGAATCGCAGGATCGAGTTCATGTAGATGTAATTAGGGTGAGTAGAATTGAAATTTCCTTAATACATTGTGTTACCTAATGGATTGGATAAAGAGGTGATTAGAGCAAGAATTAGAAAACTAGAATTGGCTTACAGGTTAACCCAGAACATACAACAAAAGAGCAATATCTTACAAGGCGAAACTTAGACACTACAGCTCAGTAGTAAAGCCAGAGGGTCTCTACGCTTCAGAGAGCCTGACAATGAATAAAAAGGGTGAGCTTCAAGATCTCGAAAAAAAGGAGAGGAGAATCTTAAGGAAAATTTTAGGAGCACAGAAAAATGCTGATGGGGAGTGGAGGAATAGGAAAAATGATGACCTCTATAAATACACCGAAAAAATCACTGTCACCATACGAAAGCGAAGGCTAAAATTCTATGGGCATCTAGAAAGAATGGATGAGAAATGGCTAACTAAGAAAATATTCAAGTACATCACTGGACTAAAAGCTTCGACGAATTGGGTGGAAGAGGTAAAAAGAGATGCAATAGAAAGTGGACTTACAGTGGATATGGTTCACAACAGAAAAGAATTTAGAAGTCGAGTGGACAGCATCAAAACATTCCAGGAGAAACCACCAAAATGTAGACCCAAACTGGTCATATCTGAGAAAGAAAGGAAGATCAGAAGTGAAAGAATGAAGAGGTTCTGGGAGGAGAAAAAGAAGAAGAGAAAGCCTTCAGTTCAATGCGGTCCATAGGCGGCCAAATTCGGAAACAAGAATTGTGTTACGGCATGGTTATTAGTTGCATGCCTCGGTGGAGATTCCAGAATACGCCACTGATGTCTGGATTGACTTATCCAACCATCTGCTCAGAATAATAATAATGTTATTGGCTTTACGTGCCACTAACTACTTTCTTATGGTTTTCAGAGATGCTGAGGTGCCACAATTTAGTCCTGCAGGAGTGCTTTTACATGCCAGTAAATCTACTGACAAGAGGCTGACATATTTGAGCACCTTCAAATACCTCCGAACTGAGCCAGGATCGAACTTGCCAAGTTGGGGTCAGAAGGCCAGCGCCTCAACCATCTGAACCACTCAGTCTGGCCAAATGCTCAGTACTTCAGAGACTTGAAGGATGTATTATGGACAGATGTCTCCAGTGGTTTTTATCATATGGTTTAAACCAAATGTATTTTTTAATAAACCATCTTAATCTTTCTTAATAATTGATGATTCTAATTGGGCCTACTGCTAGAATTTTTAACTTTTAACATTATAACATTTTTGAAAGTAACAAAAATTGTCTCACCATATTGCTTTCTCTGGTATTCTACTAGAGTACAAAATTATACAGGTATTTCTGTAATTTGTACTCTGGCAAAAAGTATTTGAAAACTTCATTTATTTTAGAATTTTCACATGAAAACATGTATCAGCATGTCAACATGGCTCTTATCTGGGAACATCTACTTCAACAAACTGTATTAATTTTGTTCACTTTATTTCAGATTTGATGAAGAAAAATGCATTTTTTGTTTAACGTTGCACTAACACATTAAAGGTTTTCAGCGATGCAAAGGTAGGAAAGGGGTAGGATCGGAAAGGAAGCAGCCATGGCCTTAATTAAGGTACAGACCCACCATTTACCTGGTGTGAAAATGGGAAACCACAGAAAATCAGGGCTGCTGACAGTGGGGTTTGAACCCACTATCTCCTGAATGCAAGCTCACAGCTGCGCATCCCTAGCCCCACAGCTGCTCGAATAAACTTCAGCTAGATGTCTACTGAGAAGAACTGTGCAAATTAAGATTACTGTCTGATAAATACCTATAACATCTGGCAACAATTAAACTAAACAATTTGAGTCTTGGTGCTCATTGCCCCATAGATTGATGGAAGAGGCAGTTCCCCCCCTCCCCTCCCCCTTAGAACTTATTTTTTACTTTACGTCGCATTGACACAGATAGGTCTTAAGGCGACGATGGGTCAGGAAGGAGCTAGGAGTTGGAAGGAAGTGGCCGTGGCTTTTATTAAGGTACAACCCCGGCATTTGCTTGGTGTGAAAATGGGAAACCACGGAAAACCATCTTCTGGGCTGCCAACAGTGGGGTTCGAATCCTCTATCTCCCGAATACTGGATACTGGCCACACTTAAGCGACTGCAGCTATCGAGCTCGGTCCCCCTTAGAAGAGGCTAGTAGTAATATGAGATTGATCAGTAACCAGTCAAAGACTAAACATATATGGCTATTGGAAAAAAGCAAGTAAGAGGACTATGCTACCTTAATAATTGTGGGCAATTATGTATCTGAGCAGTGGTGGTGAGCTCTCAAGAGCACATTAGCATGGGAACACCCAGTTCTAATCCATATTCACACATCCTAAAATCATCGGCAATTTATAGTGAATCAAATAAAGTTGATGAAGGTGTAAACAGTGGATTATATAAATTTGTTAATCCAAGGGGAGCGTGATAGCTGAGTGACATAATCACTGGTTTCTCAATGGGATGGTGGTGGTTGTTATTCCAGCCAATGCATGTGAGTGTTTTCATAATGAAAAGTAATTTGTGGAAGAAACATGTTTCTGTTGTCACTCGGTCATCTAGAAAAAGAAAAAAGAAAGAGTTTCTGTGATGAAGTGGTTTGTTTGACTTTGCATGGCTTTTTCTGGCGAGTCTGACTGATACCACTCAAGAGACTGCCGATCTTTTGGGGTTCTTGTGAAAAACCCAAGTTTCATCCCCTGTGACAATTTGGTCGATTAAATCATTGCCATAATGTTCATAACACTCCAAGAAAGTCATTGCAAAAACCCATCTGAGAGTATCCATGGTGCCCACCTTGAACAGAGTTTGCAGTACTGATTGTTCATTGCTACAAGCAACTACTACTCAATTAAACATCAGGATAATGAATTACAGTATTAATGGAAAGGAACAAACATGGGAAAATGTTCCCTTCAATGAATTACAGTAAAGATAAGGATATTTAATGTACTGTAATTTGATTTAATCCACAAAATTATTTTTGATTCACCATACAATATGCTAGCCCTCATTCACACTTATGGAGCCACCAGGCGATATTACAGTTCAACTAACCAGACCTTAACTTATAGTCCAGGAAGACTTGGAAGTAAGGAGACAAGCTGATCTACTAAGCAGTATGTTACGAGCTGTCAATAGAGAGATGGCATGGAATGACATTAGTAGATGAATAAGCTTCAATGGATATTTTAAAGTAGGAAAGATCATAATATGAAGATAAAGTTGGAATTCAAGAGAACAAACTGGGGCAAATATTCATTTATAGGATGTGGAATAGGGGATTGGAATATTTTATCAAGGAAAATGTTCAATAACTTTCAAAGTTCTTTGAAAACATATAACAAAAGGTTAGGTAACCAACTGATAGGGAATCTATCACCTGGCCGATAGCCCTGAATGCAGACGATTGTCTGAAGTGGTCTACTTCCTCTTAAGTGCAGACAATCCCTTTATTATTTATTCTCTACCACAATTTCTCTTTTAATATCCCCTTATGACTTCTCATTGCTATATAGGTAGATAATGTCACACCTTGGAGCCAAGAATCATTTCAGGTATGACACACCTGCTTTTTGAGAACGAAAAACTTCATAGCTAAGTGATTATTCTCCATTTCTTACAGACAATTATGATAAGGTTTATATCATGTGGTAAAGGTTTAGTGTAAGTTATTTGACAGGCAAGAATAAACATTAGGTAAATAGGAAAATATATTTAAGACTGGACCAAAGAGTGACTGCAAATCATTATATGCTTCATGCAGTTCACTCAAAAGAATGTGCGGTTTTGCTATTATTATTGTAATAAACATCCTTCATACAACAGGGTTATGTAAGATGAGAAAAGAAAGAAGAAATAAAATGCTTAAACGTATAACATCACAAACTAATAAATTTATATTTTCGTGAGATAAAACTATAGATACAGAAGTATATTTCTTGTTGATTTAAGATTTCATTCAAAACGATCAGTAAACGACACCGCAGATTATGTAAGGTCATGTCATGTTATGATAATGTACGCCGATACAAAAAGAATGCACTTAATTAATTTCTCTGAATGTAACATGCCACGATCGACGAAGAAAATAACAGGTTAAGGCCAGTGAAAGAGAATCAAGTGATAAATACAAAGTGTTATGACTGAAAGTACTATAAAATCCTTCTTAATAATATAAGTTGACGTTTCTGAAAAAGTTTGGTTATGTGAAATAGAAACATGTTCTAAACTAAACGTTTCTTGTTTAATGCACGGTTAAAATGAAACTCATTAAACTTTTCGCGCTTAAAACGTATGCAAACACATCTTTATAAAAAGAAGAGACATTTTACCATGTAAAGTCCATTGCTTTCTGCCAGATGTCCTGACAGTTACAGGAACAACACCAGCCATTATTTCACATCTGAGTCATGGACACCCGCGCGTGAAGGAGAAAAGCAAGAATGGCCAAAACAGGCAAATGACCGGATATTAATGAAGTTACATCACACCTGCAACCTTCAAACTCCAGGGATATCGACAGCCGAGATGACAAGTTCAGTATATCTCAGTTTTATGTAATAGTAGGTGCCCATATATGTTTTAGCCATACAGGGATATTAGAATCAGTGGGATGATATTAATAATACCGGTACCGATGTTATTGGTTTTATGACGCACTAACTAGTTTTGACGGTTTACGGAGACGCCGAGGAGCCGGAATTTCGCCCCGCAGGTATTATTTTATGTGTCAGTAAATCTATCGACAAGAGGCTGACGTATTTGAGCACCTTCAAATCAGTGGCGCCGACTTTGGGAAGGGGGAGTAAGGCGTTTTCTGCCCCACCCCCGACCCCCACCCATAATGATCTTAGGGGACAGAGTACCATTTTGCCACGCCACCCCACCAAAAAAAATTCTCACCTATAGATGTTAAGTCCCCTTAAGACGTGGAGTTCGATAGTCTTCGGAGTCCCGATTCGAGAATTAAGCCTCATTCACAATGCAAACGTAACGTAACGTAAACTTAAAATTAACGTTAACTCAGAAGTTAGCGGCCATCTTATCTAATGAACCCATTACGTTAACTTTAAGAACCAGCCATTACAATGTAACAAGATTTTTAAAGTCCTAAGTCTAGTGCTTTCAGGTCTGCTGCGGGATGGATTGAGTTGTACTGATGGGGCTATAGGCCTACCGAGAGAGTCAGGTGAGCTCTCGCTAATGGATTTGGGACCTCCCTTGAAACGTTGGTTGAGCCATGAATTGACGGGTGACAGCTACCAGCACTCCCTGAAGTTTTCGTAGAAGTAGGCCTAATCAGTGCAATTAACATCTATAACAGTCAAAAGAGGTGCCGAATTGCGCGTTTTTGCTGGTGAGACCTAGTATTTACAGTTCACTATGTCTTCTGGTATGAACTAGAACAATTTTGTTTCTTTCAATGATCTGTCACAGTCTTATCCTTGGCTTGGACAACATGAAAGTGACTGAGGTATGAGCGACGCTAGTAATGCCATTCCTTATGCAGCCAGTCCCCGTTATGAATGTTGCTCATAGGGTCGGTTGGTTCATGCATTTCAGAGGGCTTGGCAGACTGATATGTAAAAGCAACTTCTGGCTCTGTGAGGAAAGCAATAGGAAACTACCGTACATCTCTCCTCATTTCCCTAGTACGCCTCTTCAGTGCTGCCTACGCCATCTATGACTGCTAATAGTAGAGCTGTTGAGAATCCAACCAGTCTTCGGGCTGGAAAATATAATTTTCGCAAGTGTGAGTTTATACAATGCAAGACATGTTCAATGGTAGTAACTTCCTGTTATGTGGGTTTCTCAGTCACGAAACATGTCGTACGATCAATCAAGAGTTCATTTCGAACCGTATAAAAAGAAAAGTGCGTGACAAGAAATGTGAACGGCCATTGAAGTTGCAGAAGATCATTCACCCAATCTGCTTAGAAGGAGACAGATTCCCAAATGGTATGGCGATTCTGAAGATAATTCAGCAGAACTGTTTGATTCAGTTGAACAAGTGTACAGGCGTCCATGTTTTGCAATAATGGATTATTTATTTATTTAAGCCGTTTACCCTCCAGGGTTGGTTTTTCCCCAGACTCAGCGAGGGGTCACACTTCTACCGCCTCAAGGGCAGTGTCCTGGAGCGTGAGACATTTAGTCGTGGAGGAAACTGGGAGGGAGGACCAGTAACTCGCCCAGGCAGCCTCACGTGCTGTGTTGAACATGGGCCTTGTGGGGATGGGAAGATTGGAAGGGATAGGCAAGGAAGCGGCCGTGGCGTAAAGTTAGGTACCATCCCGACATTTCCCTGGAGAAAAGTGGGAAACCACGGAAAACAACTTCAAGGATAGTTAAGCTGGGAATCAAACCCTCTCTGCTCAGTTGACCTCGCGGAGCTGAGTGGAGGCCGTTCCAGTCCTCGTACCACTTTCCAAATTTCTCGGCAGAGCCGGGAATCGAACCCAGGCCTCCGGGGGTGGCAGCTAATCACACTACACCACAGAGGCGGACTGCAATCATAGATACCAATGCTTTTTTGGTAGTGGCTTTACGTCGTACCGACACAGATAAATCTTATGGTGATGATGGGATAGGAAAAGTCTAGGAGGGGGAAGGAGGTGGCCGTGGCCTTAATTAAGGTACAGCCCCAGCATTTGCCTGGTGTGAAAATGGGAAACCACGGAAAACCATCTTCAGGGCTGCCGGCAGTGGAACTCGAACCCGCTATCTCCCGGATGCAAGCTCACAGCCGCACGGCCAACTCGCCCGGTGATACCAATGTTAATTGCATGGCTCTTCGTCTTGACACATCATTTTACAAATTCTTATTTGAATTCGAGCAGTTTCTACTTGGGAGTGATGTAGAAAGAAAATTTGACAACTCCATGAAGATGATGTGGACTCGGATCGTCTCTTGCATTACGGAGGAATGTTTTATTGAGTCTTTACTGAATGAAGGAAAACTAATTGATAACGTGGAGGATATTACCAAACACGTCAAGAAAGTAATTCATCTTAAGGATGTCTGGCTCAGTGGCTAAATGGTTAGCGTTCTGGCCTTTTGTCCAGAGTCCCGGATTCGTTTCTCGGCTCGGTCGGGGATTTAAAAATTGATCTGTTAATTCTTCTAGCTTGGAGACTGGGTATGTGTGCCGTCTTTATCATTAGAAATCATCTTAGGTAGGGCTCCATCCTCACAGACATGCAGGTCGCCTATGGGCCGTCTACTAGAAAAAGACCTGCAGTAGGTCTCACCAGAGACCATACGCCATTATTATTTTAGGGATTTGCTCTCGGAACTGTTCAAGTTTAAAAAAAAAATGGTGATGGCGATTCCCGTGACAACTTCATCAGCTGAAATATTTTTCGCAGGCCTTAAAAAGACTTGATGCTTATTTCCGTATAACTACAGAAGAGCAGAGATTCATTGAGCCTTCTGCACACAGGCCTACTTAAGGAAGCTGCTAAAGTGTTAAATCTGGAGAAGGTGGCAGATTATTTTGTATCAAGAAATGAGATTGCAAAGCGGTCATTCCTTCAGAGAACTAAATTTCCTAATTGAGACTGTTCAGCCGGTACATCTGATGGTATAGCTTTTTACATTTCGTATCATAAAATGAACAATATACAGTAGACCTAATAGGTCATTTATTCAGAAAATGTATTTATGAAGCAAGTTCTACTCTTTTTTACTTGTGATCTTTTTTATAGTTTCGTATATTAGACATTCCTTCAAAATATTTATTTATGAACCAAATTCTATTTTTCTGTTTACTTGTGAATATTATCGAAAACTCCGTACATAGGACTCGTTCAAAAATGTATTTGAGAAACAAGCTCTATTATTGTTCTGTTATTTTCTGTTTGTGAATATGTAGGAATGTTTGTATTAATAGTTGTTCATCATGCCTGTGTTCTTGTTAATCATGCCTCCCACCGCCTGCTTCAAATACAACCGGACTGAACCAGGATCGAACCTGCCAAGTTCGGGTCAGAAGACCAGCGCCTCAGCCATCTGCGATGAAAAAGGCATGAAAAAAAATATGAAACTGTCGTTGTAGGAATCGAACCAGTGGCCTCTTCTTACGCAAATTCACAAGTACACATCTAGAATCTGGCTTTGTGAGTTTTTGACTGCTTATCTGGACGAAATGCGGCTTACATACCGAGCGTTGTAGTAAGGATGTAAAAAATCCAAAGAAAAGCAGCTCTGTTTGCTTTAGATGATTTGCTACAAAAGAGTAGCGTTACAAGAAAGGTTGCAAAGTTGGACTTGGAGGACTTGGGAGAAAGGAGACGAGCTGCTTCACTAGGCGGTATGTTCCGAGCTGTCAGTGGAGAGATGGCGTGGAATGACATTTGATGAGTAAGTGTGAGTGGTGTTTTTAAAAGTAGGGAAAATCACAACATGAAGATAAAGTAGGAATTCGAGAGGACAAATTGCAGCAATTATTCGTTTATAGTGGTGGTGGTGGTGGTGATTATTATTTTTAGAGGAAGTACAACTGGGCAAGCATCCTCTATCATTCGTTTATAGGAAGAGAAGTTAGGGATTGGAATAATTCAGCAAAGGAGTTCTTCGATAAATGTCCAAAATATTGGAAATTATTTAAGAAAAGACTAGGTAAACAACAGACAGGAAATCTGCCACCTGCAAATAAGTGGATTGATTGATTGATTGATTGATTGATTGATTGATTGATTGATTGATTGATTGATTGATTGATTGATTGATTGATTGATTGATTGATTGATTGATTGATACCCTAAACTAGACGAGGACAGATTAAAACCTGAAATAAATAAGTACGGTGCTGGTAGCCTACCATACCTAATTAAATTAACGTTACAGATATCAAACCCACGATCTCCTTTCTACGCAGACTATCAAGAATAGAGGCCAGAAGCCATAAGATAGTCTAGGTCTTTTCGGCTATATAGCCTACTTTTATACAGGCAAATAGTGGAAGTTCCACATTCATCTCCCACACTCATCATCCACCAAACCAATGACTCAAATTTCGTCCCCACTATGAATGAGAAAGAAAGGTACCAAAATGGGTAAACAAATAAAATAGCATTTTTAATTTAAATATTATTATCAGTTGTATAGTATTATTTGAAGTGGCGTGCACTGAACCCCAGCTATCCCAGCGCTGCTGGGGTAAAGAATTTTGCATTTACATTTTCTTATTATTCCTTAGAACGTTTCTTTATCAAGTTATAGAAACTGCAAACAACTTAATTAAGGCAAGTACAGCGGTCACGATAACCCGTTCGTTTTACCGCAGTCTAGGTCTCTCCAGCGAACTGGGTTTCTTTACCGGCGCGAAAGAGAGCTGCGCCAGTGAAATTCAAGTCGCTTGGTTGACGCATGAGCTTCAAGCCTCCTCCTGGGGTGGCGGGGCGACAGCTGTTGGCACGCTCCAGATTTACAGCATCTTACGGCGGCAAAGCAGCTAGCTTGGGTACATGTTAGTGTTATAGTTAACACTCGAAATGTTCAGCGCCACACCAGAGGCTACAAGAAAATACAGTATAGCCACTTGCAAATAGTCTTGCTAATAGAACTAGCTATTTTATGAAATCGATTGTAATCAAAGCATCTATTTTATTTTCGGATTTCGGCATGTATGAAGTTTTTGGTAGCGATTCACTGATGGCACGTGTAGAGTATGTTTTTCGATGCACACGGAAAAATATTTAGGTTGCCCAACTTGAACACTGAGCCAAGTGGGAAGTAAAATAATTTTGTATTTGGTTGCTCTATACGAGTGTATTTGCCTGTAATATTGGTATACTAACTGATGTACCCGTGTTTCGCTACGGAATTTTATATTGTATACAGAATTCTAGGTTAGGTACCGGTAGTGTACGCGTTGTGAGCAAGATTGAAATTGCATAGCTCTTAACGTTACCCTAGAAACGTAACGGGGAAGTCACCAAATGTCTTTTCTCATATGAAGACTGAGTTAGGGAATTTTCATTGTAATGGTATGCCCAATTGCCTACCATCAGTCACAATCAGGTTGAGGAGTTTTCATCAAAATGGTAGGCACTCACTATCCACCTGCATGTTTACATCCTCAGAAAGACTGTCTTAGTGGTTTTCCCAACTGAAATGAACATACGTTATTACAATGTCGTCAGTAGGAACGGCGCGATTAAATGCAATGCCTTCATATGAAATACTCGTTCAAATGAAAAACCAACAACTGGGCAAGCATCCTCTATCATTCGTTTATAGGAAGAGAAGTTAGGGATTGGAATAATTCAGCAAAGGAGTTCTTCGATAAATGTCCAAAATATTGGAAATTATTTAAGAAAAGACTAGGTAAACAACAGACAGGAAATCTGCCACCTGCAAATAAGTGGATTGATTGATTGATTGATTGATTGATTGATTGATTGATTGATTGATTGATTGATTGATTGATTGATTGATTGATTGATTGATTGATTGATTGATTGATTGATTGATTGATTGATTGATTGATTGATACCCTAAACTAGACGAGGACAGATTAAAACCTGAAATAAATAAGTACGGTGCTGGTAGCCTACCATACCTAATTAAATTAACGTTACAGATATCAAACCCACGATCTCCTTTCTACGCAGACTATCAAGAATAGAGGCCAGAAGCCATAAGATAGTCTAGGTCTTTTCGGCTATATAGCCTACTTTTATACAGGCAAATAGTGGAAGTTCCACATTCATCTCCCACACTCATCATCCACCAAACCAATGACTCAAATTTCGTCCCCACTATGAATGAGAAAGAAAGGTACCAAAATGGGTAAACAAATAAAATAGCATTTTTAATTTAAATATTATTATCAGTTGTATAGTATTATTTGAAGTGGCGTGCACTGAACCCCAGCTATCCCAGCGCTGCTGGGGTAAAGAATTTTGCATTTACATTTTCTTATTATTCCTTAGAACGTTTCTTTATCAAGTTATAGAAACTGCAAACAACTTAATTAAGGCAAGTACAGCGGTCACGATAACCCGTTCGTTTTACCGCAGTCTAGGTCTCTCCAGCGAACTGGGTTTCTTTACCGGCGCGAAAGAGAGCTGCGCCAGTGAAATTCAAGTCGCTTGGTTGACGCATGAGCTTCAAGCCTCCTCCTGGGGTGGCGGGGCGACAGCTGTTGGCACGCTCCAGATTTACAGCATCTTACGGCGGCAAAGCAGCTAGCTTGGGTACATGTTAGTGTTATAGTTAACACTCGAAATGTTCAGCGCCACACCAGAGGCTACAAGAAAATACAGTATAGCCACTTGCAAATAGTCTTGCTAATAGAACTAGCTATTTTATGAAATCGATTGTAATCAAAGCATCTATTTTATTTTCGGATTTCGGCATGTATGAAGTTTTTGGTAGCGATTCACTGATGGCACGTGTAGAGTATGTTTTTCGATGCACACGGAAAAATATTTAGGTTGCCCAACTTGAACACTGAGCCAAGTGGGAAGTAAAATAATTTTGTATTTGGTTGCTCTATACGAGTGTATTTGCCTGTAATATTGGTATACTAACTGATGTACCCGTGTTTCGCTACGGAATTTTATATTGTATACAGAATTCTAGGTTAGGTACCGGTAGTGTACGCGTTGTGAGCAAGATTGAAATTGCATAGCTCTTAACGTTACCCTAGAAACGTAACGGGGAAGTCACCAAATGTCTTTTCTCATATGAAGACTGAGTTAGGGAATTTTCATTGTAATGGTATGCCCAATTGCCTACCATCAGTCACAATCAGGTTGAGGAGTTTTCATCAAAATGGTAGGCACTCACTATCCACCTGCATGTTTACATCCTCAGAAAGACTGTCTTAGTGGTTTTCCCAACTGAAATGAACATACGTTATTACAATGTCGTCAGTAGGAACGGCGCGATTAAATGCAATGCCTTCATATGAAATACTCGTTCAAATGAAAAACCAACAACTGGGCAAGCATCCTCTATCATTCGTTTATAGGAAGAGAAGTTAGGGATTGGAATAATTCAGCAAAGGAGTTCTTCGATAAATGTCCAAAATATTGGAAATTATTTAAGAAAAGACTAGGTAAACAACAGACAGGAAATCTGCCACCTGCAAATAAGTGGATTGATTGATTGATTGATTGATTGATTGATTGATTGATTGATTGATTGATTGATTGATTGATTGATTGATTGATTGATTGATTGATTGATTGATTGATACCCTAAACTAGACGAGGACAGATTAAAACCTGAAATAAATAAGTACGGTGCTGGTAGCCTACCATACCTAATTAAATTAACGTTACAGATATCAAACCCACGATCTCCTTTCTACGCAGACTATCAAGAATAGAGGCCAGAAGCCATAAGATAGTCTAGGTCTTTTCGGCTATATAGCCTACTTTTATACAGGCAAATAGTGGAAGTTCCACATTCATCTCCCACACTCATCATCCACCAAACCAATGACTCAAATTTCGTCCCCACTATGAATGAGAAAGAAAGGTACCAAAATGGGTAAACAAATAAAATAGCATTTTTAATTTAAATATTATTATCAGTTGTATAGTATTATTTGAAGTGGCGTGCACTGAACCCCAGCTATCCCAGCGCTGCTGGGGTAAAGAATTTTGCATTTACATTTTCTTATTATTCCTTAGAACGTTTCTTTATCAAGTTATAGAAACTGCAAACAACTTAATTAAGGCAAGTACAGCGGTCACGATAACCCGTTCGTTTTACCGCAGTCTAGGTCTCTCCAGCGAACTGGGTTTCTTTACCGGCGCGAAAGAGAGCTGCGCCAGTGAAATTCAAGTCGCTTGGTTGACGCATGAGCTTCAAGCCTCCTCCTGGGGTGGCGGGGCGACAGCTGTTGGCACGCTCCAGATTTACAGCATCTTACGGCGGCAAAGCAGCTAGCTTGGGTACATGTTAGTGTTATAGTTAACACTCGAAATGTTCAGCGCCACACCAGAGGCTACAAGAAAATACAGTATAGCCACTTGCAAATAGTCTTGCTAATAGAACTAGCTATTTTATGAAATCGATTGTAATCAAAGCATCTATTTTATTTTCGGATTTCGGCATGTATGAAGTTTTTGGTAGCGATTCACTGATGGCACGTGTAGAGTATGTTTTTCGATGCACACGGAAAAATATTTAGGTTGCCCAACTTGAACACTGAGCCAAGTGGGAAGTAAAATAATTTTGTATTTGGTTGCTCTATACGAGTGTATTTGCCTGTAATATTGGTATACTAACTGATGTACCCGTGTTTCGCTACGGAATTTTATATTGTATACAGAATTCTAGGTTAGGTACCGGTAGTGTACGCGTTGTGAGCAAGATTGAAATTGCATAGCTCTTAACGTTACCCTAGAAACGTAACGGGGAAGTCACCAAATGTCTTTTCTCATATGAAGACTGAGTTAGGGAATTTTCATTGTAATGGTATGCCCAATTGCCTACCATCAGTCACAATCAGGTTGAGGAGTTTTCATCAAAATGGTAGGCACTCACTATCCACCTGCATGTTTACATCCTCAGAAAGACTGTCTTAGTGGTTTTCCCAACTGAAATGAACATACGTTATTACAATGTCGTCAGTAGGAACGGCGCGATTAAATGCAATGCCTTCATATGAAATACTCGTTCAAATGAAAAACCACACATTTTCTTACTTTTAGCGAACAGGATTACGCTGCCGATCTAACAGTCCAAAGTTCCAGAGCTGGAATGATCAAAACCGCAGACAGCCGTGATCCGCGAACACTCTTCGTCTTTTTTTTTTTTGGCGGGGAGGGGGTCGAATAGTGGACACTCCCAGGGTAAAATCTATGCTCTTTCCTATGAGTACCCAATGAGTCGGAAAGTCTTAATTCACTACACTGGCGGCGGATAAATCTATCTGACTTGGAGACAAATTTTTCCTCCAAGCCAGAGGAGAAACCCCATCTTCACTACTAATCTGGAACAAAATGAATGTAGAATTAAATGAAAGTAAAGAGGAAGGAGCTTTTCTTAAGAAAAGGCTCTTTTCAGGGTTGAATTTTGAGTTATTTAGTGAACTGTGGTGTTATAATTTGGAATAAGCCTAAATTGTTATTCTAGACCAGGCCATACTACTACTAATGCTACTGAGCCGTACCCTGACGGCCCATATAAGATATCGAGTCATATATTTGGCATATCAATAATTATATAAAAGTGGACTCCAGTCAGGCTTTGTGAAAGTAGCAGATTACAGAACAGTTGAGACCGGAAGTCCTGGAGTCGTAATGTCGTTGTATGTTTCGCGAAGCTTGTCTGCAACCGTGGGAAACGTTCAGCTTTAGCACATCCCGGCACGTGTAGAATTCGTTGGCCATGAGGAGTGTTCAGCCAATTAGAAAGAGAGGGTGTGGCTAATATGAATTCTGGACCGCGCAGAATTAAAATCCCAGGTTGACCAACATTAATATCTGTGCGATGTGTGCAGTGAGAAAGAGAAGTCAGTTCTGTTATTTGAGGGTTTTCCACAGGTCTCAGAGCGAAAACTAATGAGGAATAAATTATAACAATTATCTGAGTCGTAATTAAGTTATCAGGAGTGTATCTGATATTAATTTTAGCAAATTATAAAGTCATTGTGTGTGACAAGGACTCTGATTGGTTGAATATTTGAACATACTGGGAATCCCCTAGCCACAACGGCGTTGGCTAAGTTACTTAAGCACCCCACTTGTTGGAAGCATTCTTTCTGTGTGTGTTGACATGAAGTGAGCATCGCTCCATACTTCTTCTTTCTGGGTGTGTTGTTGTGAAGTGAACGTCGTTCGGTACTCTTTTTATCTGTGCGTGAATGCTGCCACGTGGGCAGAAGTCTAACATTGTAAGGTCGCACTAAGACAGTGAATTTATCTTCGTGAACAGCGATATGTAAACTGGGTGCAGTTGTAAGTCGCCAAGTGCGCTATGTCGCAAGTTCTTATGTTAAAGTAATATACGGTAATATTAGCCGCAGACTGGTAATTGAGTGAGAGACGCTCATCCGCATTGTACTTTCGGGCCGGTCGCGTATCGCAAAGGACTTTTCGTATCGAATCGCAAGCTGCTATAAATGACTGTATTTAAACCCTTCACATTTTTGTACAGTGAATATTACGTGTGTTTTGTATTTTGGTATTAACGTTGGCATTAATTACAGCTGACGAATGTTTTATTCGGCACGTGCACGGAGAGCGCTGAAGACATATTGACCAGAATCTTGTGTGTTGCTGTTATACAGGAATTAACCTCAAGAAGATGGCATATTTTACGAATTACGATTAATACTAGTGAGGCTTAGATTAAGGATTTTCTTTAGTGTAATTTTTGCCTGACGCCATGTGTTCATTTTACATTTGTAATGCTGCAAATACGGGCAGGCGGGGATCGCATGTCTTCTCTTTATTTCTTTTACTTTATAATTAGCTAGATGGGGTATTGAGGGTAATGTTAGGATTCATTTTATTTTATTTGTGGATTATGCATATTATCTAGCTTAGGGTTATTCCTGTGTTTTTGTTTGATAGAGATAGAAGGATTAGAATGCCAAAATCATCAACCTCCGGAATTATACACCCGCGGCGTCGAAACTAAATTTTAATTATTTATTTAGAAAGATTAGTGACAGATAGGATGCATGATGCATGTATTACAGGAGCTGTGAGACGTGTGGAGCTGTACGTACACCGTTGACTAGAATATATTCTTCTAATGTGGGTTGGAAACTTTTTGTACAGTGATTTGAGAGGGAATCGAACCCTGATTGGTAATGAGAAGGCTGATGAGATTACAAGAGATACATGAGAATTTAGTGCATGCTGAAATATGAAGTCAATTATGCAGGCAGATTGCATGACTGGAGATGTTATAAGAATTGTGTGAAGCTAAAATAGGCCTGTGATTGTATTCTGAGAGATTATTGAGAATCAGAATTGCCGTGAAATAAATGTCAGGCCAGTGAATATGATGTGTCTGTTGAATTATAGTAGCATGCTGGCAATATGTACGATTGTATATGTGAATCTCCGAGCAGTCGTTGAGATATGAGCTCGCGCTATAAGTTAACTTATCAGCCAAGGCTATACAGACATCGCGAAGTGAGAAGCTATTTCCGTAATATAATTTTGTCAAAACAGTGACCAAGTCCCCAGAGCAGTCTTGAGTTTCAACATTCTTTTCAGCCCACTGTAAAGCAGGAAATATGTTACTGATGAAGGGCACTAACCGGTGCGCAAATGCAGCAGAGGAACGAAATGTTGCCCATTGCTTTTCACGTGATTATTAAATTACATTATTTGTTTTCTTTTACAGGATGGTGTTTTTATGTGATTTCATTGTGTTTTTGATCTGTTATCTTGTTGGTTAATGGGGAACAGCCCGAGTGCTGAGTGTATGGTTGTGGTTAATCTAGTTCTTACTAGATCTTTTGGTCAACCGCGTTTCACGTCGAGTCAGTTTAGTATATAAGTCCCCCCCCGATCCAATGTAAATACTTGAATATTTTAATTGTTTTGTTTATTGTAAATCTAGCGTAGGGAAATGACACTAGTATTTTTCGTAGTTCATATCATGTCACACTGCGTCTTAAATCACGTTTAAAGGTAATTATCGCGGCAACTGCCCTGAATTTCAATCCGTATAACGGTGATACTTAAAATGGTGCTACTCCGTGGGAACAGGAACGTTGAACAATAATAAGGAGTTATTTTGAAACTCGTAAATATTTAAAGTTGTAATTTGGAACTTTCGTTTTATCATTTTATTTGATCTGCGTAATTAATTGTTGTTGTCCATATTCACTTTCGTTGGTTTTAATTTAATTTCAATGCTAATTTCATTGACGTTTTATATTTGGATTTTGTTTGTTGTAGTATGATTCGGGGTTATTTTATGTAATAAACTCATCTTACCACATATCAGTGTTTCTTATTCGAGATAAACCTCCATTATTCCTGTCATATACTTAGAGATATAAACTTCGACTTTTAGACTTACCCTCGACAACTTACACACTCTCTGCCCAACCTGAGTTAGTTGCATGTTTAATCAGGAAATGGAGGCATCGTCCTAGAGGGTTATTACCCCTGGGTACAGTACACTACTACTATTACTAAAGCTGGGTTCACACGGTGCGAGTGGACTCGGAGCGAGTGGACTAGCATGATGCGTGCGCATCTTCTGGCCAGCTACTCACATGTAATGGGTGTTCACACGACGTTGTACTCGCGTCTGAATAAAGATGGCGGACCTCGTAAGCTGTTGCTGATATGTTAATTGTCGAGTTAGTAAATTTTGTTGGAAAATTAATAGAAAGGAAAATATAATGTGAGCGCGAGAGTGGATTGCATGACGTAGTGCATTAGGTGCGTCGACACATTTTTTACGTGAAGTTCTAGAGGGGGATGAAAACACATTTAAAATTCACTCACGACTCACAGCTATCCAGTTCGATCAACTTCTACAGATGATTAAAGTACAAATACAGAAATGCAACACAAATATGAGAGCGGCTTCAACTGCCCGTCTGAAACTCCAGGTTACACTACGGTACTTGGCGACTTGTGACTGTCTCAGATCTTTGGAGTCATGGTTTTCCGTGGTTTCCCATTTTCACACCAGGCAAATGCTGGGGCTGTACCTTAATTAAGGCCACGGCCGCTTCCATCCCACTCCTAGCCCTTCCTTGTCCCATCGTCGCCATAAGACCTATCTGTGTCGGTGCGACGTAAAGAAACTAGCAAAAAAAAAAAAAAAAAGAAGATCTTTGGAATCTTTATATCGAGTTCCAAATACTACAATATCCACGTTTGTGTCGGCTGTGTTGGATCTATGATGCACTGAAAGAATGCATCAGTGTGTGTTCGCATGTATCAATTATTAAGTGTCAAAGAATCTTTTATTTATTTATTTATTTATTTATATCTGCAGCCAACTTTTGTTGCCATTCCAGCTTCGTCTTTCTTAACAATTCTCTGTATTCTTTCCTTTTTTTTACAAAATTCGTTTCTAGCTACTTGACCACCATCCACCCTGTATATCCTAAGTGCCTTCATAACTTGTGACTTTTTCTTTACACATTCTGTATTATACAATCCACCTCTTAGCTGCGTTTTACTTAGATTTTGCCTCATACCTTTTCCTGCCATTCCTATTAAATTTTCTATCCTGGTTAGGGCTTCCTCCACTCTATTCTCTTCTATCAATTTTACAATACCTATTTTCCAAATCTCAAAATTTTCTCCATTGAAGTACTCTCTGAATTCATTTCCTAATTCTTCTCTCCAACGATACCTAGCTATTTTCCTCTCCTGTACACTATCGTAAACGATCTCTTGCGCTCCTATCTCTTGAATAATTAATTTTATAGATACTGGCATATGATTTGCCTCTGCCCAATCCTTAATGCTTATCTCTTTGATAATTTGCAAACTATCCCTACAGCATACAACTAGGTCAATTGTACTGCCCCCATTTTCTACTATATAGGTTAGTTTTCCACTCTCATCTCCAAACCACCACCCATTCAATATATAAAGCTCCTCTACCGCGCATAACTCTAGTAGTTTTTCTCCATTTCTGTTACATTCTTTATCCTGGCTATTTCTATTAACTAGTAATACCCCGTCCTCAAGTTGACTATAAACTGGTTTCTTGTCCCCTATCCTCACGTTAAGATCGCCCATAATAATAATGCTTGCCTGATCATACGTACTTCTCATTCGTCTAATTTCTGTCGCTAAATTCTCAAAAAAATCATTCTGCGCAAATGGAGAGCTCAAAGGTGGATTATATATAAAAGCTATACACATTTCATTCCTCCAATTAACCCTATCTAATATTCTTATCCAGATTAATTCCTTAAACTCAGATTCTAACCGCTGTATTCTATCTTTTAAGTTGTTTTTGATAACCACTGAAATTCCGCCCGATATCCTTCCTCTATTGGATCTCCTTGATCCATATTGACTCCATACGATACACCCTTCTATCTTTAAGTCTTTCTTGTAATCAGCCCAAGTTTCTACAAGCCCAAGGATGTCCATTTCTTCCAGTAGCTCTTTAAAGTCTTCGTTACCTATTATGCTCCATACTCCTTCAATGTTAACACATGATACCTTTAACTCTAGTTATTTTTTACTTCTATGTTCTAAACTCCCTGACTTACTTCTAGTTATTCTAGATCTTTCCACTTCCATTATACTTCCCTCCGGAGAGCAAATAACGTCCTTCTCAGATAGTTCTTCTGTGAGTTTTAATCTACTACCTGAACCCATCCCCTTCTTCTGAAAAAAAAGTCTTTTAGATTCACTGACCTACGCCTGGAAGTATCCTCAGCTCCTCCACGCGGCGCCGCTGTTGACATCCGGCTCGCCTCGTCGTTCCTCCCACTGTTATTTAACTCCGCTGGAAGATCTTTTCCAGCCAGAGTCTTGGTTCTGTCATCAGGTGCGCCGCTACTTCCTGGATTCGTGTCGACTCGACAGTCAGCTGTTTGTCCATCCTCCTCCACTAGGTGTTCGTCCCTTTGCCGTCTTCTGTTCCTCTGTAGAGTATGCAGATCGCTGTTGTCATCAGATTGTACGTTATCAGCCACTGTGCAGGCAGCTGATTGACACATTCCTTCCTCTACAGGCCGTTGCACTTCCTGGTGTGATGAACTGAACTGTCTATCCATTTCTCGTAGCTGTGCAATTGACCAGATACGCGACCAGTTACTGTCACCTACTATAAGACGTTTGCCTCTTATGTATGCTTTTAGTCCATAGTTCCTAGCTTTTACTAGGTAAAATCGCAAGACTCTCTGTTCCATGATTGTCTCTTTATCCATATCTCTTCTTACCCAAATCCTTTCTCCTTTCAAGTTCTTCCCATTGAGGATAATTTTGTTCGCCTTCAAAGCAGAAATCAACTTAACCTTAATAGGTCTTTTCCCTTTGACTCTCCCCAGCCTATATATTTCATCAATATCTTCTTCTTTACAATTTATCTTGATATGGTTATTTATAATATCCAACACTTTATTCGTTAGATCATTCGAATCCTCCTTTTCCTTCTCTGGAATGCCGTATATGAAAATATTTTTCCTCTTTGCGTCCTGGTTAGTCATTTTCAGTTGCCACTTTAATTTATCAGTTTCTCCTTCAATCTCCTTCATATTCGACTTCAATAATTCTATTTCCCTAGAGTTTTCCACCACCTTTTCTGTCATAATTCTTCTCTCTTCTTTTATACAGTCTTTCATTTCTGTCATGTCATTTCTCAGCTCGCGAATTAACTCCCTCGTTTGCTCAAACTGGCAAGCATCTCTGACTATTTCCCTAATCTTATCTATGTCCTCCCAGCTCAATGAACCCGTTGGTCCAGGGTTCATTTCTATGCCTCCTATTATCAGAAGAATTGCCACCACTGCTGCTACCATCATAGTTCCCTCAAGCCCAGATTTACGTAAATGCACCTTATCACTTGGCGTACACACACACTTCACTCGCCCGTGCCATCGACCTATGGCCGCTCGATATTGCTCTAAAGCAATATTCATACTTCTCACTCAGCACTCACTGCACAATACAACCTCTCGCTTCGCTAGCTCGATTACAACTCGTCAAAGAATATAATACATTGTTAAACATTCACTCAGCCCGGTAATACTGAATGGTTTACAATGTAGGTATTATATTCTTTGACCCTTTAATAAATGATAGACGACAACGGAGTAATAAATAAATAACGGTAAATAAATAAATAAATATCACACTCTTACCAAATTGGTGAAATTGCTTCTCGTATTCATTACTCCATTCAGGAATCTATCAGCGATGTTAAACCATTACATTGTCGGTGAATAAATTTCTTCGGGTGATGTGCCTGACTTCTTGGATTTCTTAATTTTTAATAGTAGTTCTCTGTACGTGCTACGAATGTTTTTAGTTTTTGTTGATTTCTTCGACGCCTACCCCAGGAATATTCATTTTTCAGCAATCCTTAGCAACGCTGAATCCCTGGCATCTTTTATTTTATAACTGGGAAACCTAGCATTCCACAACACTTTTTCAGATTCGCACAATTGTACAAGTATTATTGTCTGCGTATCGCTCCACTTCCTTCCTTGCAACGTCTTCAAGCTTTCCGCCATCTTGAATTTGCTACTTGCTTGTAGAAAGTTGGGCACGGTTCGAGTTGACTCGCTTCTCTGAAACTCAGGCAACTGGACTCGCATGAACTGTTCACATGATGCGAGTGGCGGGCCAAACGTGCGCACGCATCATGCGAGTCCACTCGCTCCGAGTCTACTCGCACTGCGTGAACCCAGCTTAAGTGAGCCTCTGCCTTAAGTATGCACACTGCTCATTCAAAACAGCGCGTCAGAGTAGGGATTGAATAATTGGAATACTATGATGAATCAGTATGTTACGTACCAGCTGTATCAGAAAATATATGACCAGAGGAATGGCGTGCTAAATAAGAAAGTTTTATAACTCCCCAGCTATTTCCCGCCAATATTCAGTCAGACTGTTATACTCGGCACGCAGCAGTAATCCCATCTATCGGAGTTGAGAGGCAGCATGAGTGACAAAGAACATCACAACAAACAATGGCCAATGTAATGTTATTGTTGATCAATGTTATGCGCTTTCGATATTGTAGGTCTTCACATTTAGTTTTCTTCCGACTCTGAAATACCACTCTTACCATAGTCGGTACGGTAAAACTGAATAAAACATAAATGATCGGAAATTGTATTCTCTATAACTTTTGTTATGTAATACTTTTCGATAGGACCAATAACATAGGTGTTTAATAATTACATTTTAGGCGCCTTCCCCTAAACTAAAATTTCATCCAGGGTGAATAAATTTGTTTATAGCTTAGACTGTTGTTTCTTCTTCCCCGACTCTATATACCGCTTTTCACTAAATTCGGTTAACCTATTTTCTCGTGGCACGGCGTTGATATTGACTTAGCAACAAAAATACAATCTCATGAATATCTGCGTTATCATAGCCGGTACGGTAAAAACGTATAAGACATAAATGGTCGGAAATTTAATTCTATATAACTTTGGTTATGTAGTATTTATCGATACGACCACTAATAATATAAATACTTGAGAATTAAATTTTAGGCCTTCCCCTAAACTACAATTTTTCACTCAGTGTGAATAAAATAATTCATAGCCTAATTATAGTGGCTCATTCTTCGACTATGCACACCAATTTTCATTGAGATAGGACCCCTCATGACGTAAATATATAACTACATTTTTGGCCTTCCCTAAACTACAATTTCACTCAGAGTGAATAAAATTATTTATAGCCTAGATTGTAGCGACTTATTTTCCGACTTTGCATACCAATTTTCATTAAGATAGGACCACTAATAACATAAATATTTGAAAATTAAATTTCAGGCCTTCCCCTAAACTACCATTTCTATCAGCGTAAATACAATTATTTATCGCCTAGATTGTACCGACTTACTTTCCGACTTTGCATACCGATTTTCATTAAATTCTCTTTAGCTGTTTTCTAGTGATGCGTGTACAGACAGACAGACAGACAGACAGACAGACAGACAGACAGACAGACAGACAGACAGACAGACAGACAGACAGACAGACAGACAGACAGACAGACAGACAGACAGACATTATGGAAAAGTAAAAAGTGCATTTCCTTGGTTACTATGGACATGACCAATACAGAAATACCATTCTTTTCTCTTCCAGGCAATTGCCGGGATGGTACCCAACTTAAGGCCACGGCCGCTTCCTTCCCTCTTCCTTGTCTATCCCTTCAAATCTTCCCATCCCCCCGCAAGGCCCCTGTTCAGCATAGCAGGTGAAGCCGCCTGGGTGAGGTACTGGTCATCATCCCCAGTTGTATCCCCAGACCCAGAGTCTGAAGCTCCAGGACACTACCCTTGACGCGGTAGAGGTGGGATCCCTCTCTGATTCCGAGGGAAAAACCGACCCTAGAGGGTACACAGATAAATAATAATTAGAATAAGATTCAGCCGCCCCTTACAATGTAGTTTTATGCAACCCACAACATTCATTCCGTCCTGAAAACATCTTCCCTGTCGGTATGCTCAGACAACACAACCGGATATCTTGATACTTACCGCCTCACCATGATAGGACACCGTAATATTATACTCATATTAAACACTAGAAGACATGCGTGTGCCTTCTAGATCATATGAACCTGACACGCCGGCGAAACACTAAATTGATATTGTGACCCCAGTGAACCTAATACTTGCTATAAGCTGCCCAGTATGCCGTGCGGAACCGTAGTGAAGTTGGTAAATGCGTGGTGGAGCGGGCTTGCATTTCAGGTGGGAAGTTCGAGTCCGGGGCGAAGATCACACATTTTAGAAATATTTGTTTAATACGTACCGCACGCAATGTAAGTTCAATGCCCGCTTTCATGAAAATTGTGTGTGAATGTATTTGTGGCCCTAAGAAGGACCGATTAGTTAGCAGGCCAGTCACATATGGACCGGAAATAATAGGAACACAACTGCCCTGGCAATGTTTTATTGCAGCAAATGCTCGATGTGATGACCGTTTCGGTTTATGCACATTCGGGCCCAGTGTCCAATAGATCGTCTTGTACGCTGAAGCATTCCAGGTGTAATTGTTCGGCAGGGCAGGCTTCCGTGATGAGTTGCCGGAGTTGGTCTGTGTTTTCCGGCGCTTGAATGCAAACGACGTTCTTCAAATGTCCCCACAAGAAGAAGTCTAATGGCGTTAAATCCGGTGATCTGGCGGGCCAAGAAACAGGGCCTCCTCGTCCTATCTATGTCCCTGGCAGTTCCTCGTTCAGATGGTTACGAACGGGCAGAGTTGAATGTGGTGGAGCTCCATCACATCGTCAAACGATCGTGCAAGGGCACATCCTCCAGCATTAGTGGGAGTTCCTGACGCAGAAAGTGCAGGTAGCGTGGGCCCGTCCAATGGCCCTCAAAGAAATAAGGTCCATTCAGGAGATCTCCCAAGATTCCACACCAAATATTCACTCCCCATCGTACTTGATGGGCCGCCTGTCGCACCCAGTGAGGATTGTCCGGACTTCAATAGTGCATGTTGTGGCGATTGCCGTTCCCATTATTGTGGAAGCGCGATTCTTCCGAGAACAAGATATGCGATACGAATGCTGCATCATTGTCCAGCCTGCCTAATAGCCACCGACAAAACTCCATTCGAGCTTCGAAATCCCGCCCATGGAGCTCTTGGTGTAGCTCAAGATGGTATGGGTGAAATTTATGTTCATGCAGTATTCGCCAGACGGCGGGTGGCTGGTGTTCACCTGTAGTGCAGTCGCCCTTGTACTGATGCGTGGATCATTACAAGCTGCCTCCAGAACGGCCTCTTCTGTTTCACCCGATGTACCGGGCCTATCGCGGACCTGTGGCTGGTTGGAAATCACGCCTGTTATCCTTGGGCGTCTTTCAACACGGCGGAATGTCGTAGCAGCCGGGTGTCGCCTGTTGGGATACCGTTTCTGGTACAGACGTAGTGCCTCGCACGCGTTTTGTCTTGCTTCGCCATAAATGAGGAGCATGTCAACGTATTTCTCTGTGGAAAACATTCCAAATGACAGGAGAGATTACAGTACATGCAGGCCCTAACCAGCGGAGTATGCTCAGAGCACAAGATGAATAACAGCGTCATTCTACTGTTTGAATGTGGCAAGCGTGGGCCTGTGTTTACGTATTCAAACATCATACCGATGCAAAGATATTCGTACGATGCAGGATTCGAACCGCCGCTGGCACATTCCGTCGATTGGTAAGGAACGCCTAATCACAACCTCTACGGAAACACGCTAGTAATACGACGAATGCAGCGTACATACGCCATTCGGTTCGCTGTTTAAGACATTGATTACTTGGCTGTTACGTAGTTTTATGCATTGAGTCCCCTCTTTGTTACACCCGGTCACGAGGCACGACACAGTAACATAGTTACATGATAAAAGGACATCGCTACATGATTTCAAGGCGCCATGTTTTGCGAACGGATGATATAACATTTCGCTAGGGTTCAGAATCGTGTGCAAAATGTGCTCACTGAACATTAGTACCATACAGTACGCCTGTAGAGGAATAGCACCCCTATAACCATGTGCACGTTCGTTGGGCTGCAGGAAACGATACTGGAAGGGGCAGATGAATCACACTGTATAATACTCAATATTTACATACAAAAATACGTTGCTTTAAAATTCTTCCCAACTTTGCAGATGAACGCGGACTCCTGACTACAGTGTGAGAAGTGAAGGGCAGGAAGCGAGCCAGACAACCAGGTGTGCTGCGGGTGTTGGGGGGAAGCCAGTTAGCCAGCCAGCCGGTGTGAGCGGTCAGGTTTTATATGGAAAACCATGTAATAGTTCTAACCGTTACGCTACGGAGAATGACGTATATACTGTGTATGGTATACGGCAAAACGAACGACACTGAAATTATTGTTCATCTGCTGTTCATGTTTACCTATAGCTCATTCCACGTTAAGAGAACAGTATTGCTCGTATGGACCTACAAGGAGTAAACACACCCCCTCTGAGACACCCATAATTCCTCATGATTAAGGGATATTATAATGCACTTTGTAATGTATTATGAAAGATAAAAAGGATGAGGCATTTTTGCCTGCGAGCTATTAAAATAACTACATAACATTTTTATTTTCATAAATACATTTGTAGGGAGGAAGCACAATGGCGGAAACAGCCATCGCTTCGTTGCCTTCCTTCATTTACCTTCTTCTGTGTTGTTGTGGTACAAGCCTCATGTAGTCCCTCACTCTGTGAACCGCCGGCAGCTCACTTCTGTATAGTCATCTATAGTATTTATTTGTTGTGTGTGTGTTTTTAGGCTTTGAATCTTGTGTTGAAAGAGAGATATGCGATAAGCCTACGTGTGTGATTTCTTTCTTTAACATTAATAATGCGATCTTTTGTAGAGTCATCTACAGTATTTATTTATTGCGTTCGTTTTCTAGCCTTTATTGCCTGGAAAATATTATTAAATTCAATTAAATGCATCCCTCACCTCTCGAGCCCATAAAAATCATTTGTCTGTTTTCTTCCCCCATTTGCCGTACACTTCAATACTGAAGTTTTTTATGTGCCGTAGTTTACATTTGATTCCGTACAAACCAAAAGTAGCCCCTGTAAACACGCCGTCCCTTTTAGTTCACAAAATGAATTTATAGCGTAGTTTCTTCCGCTTTTTGTCTGGAACTTAAATACTGAATTATTCACAAATGTATGTGTTGCCATTTTCCCGTGATGGTGTTGAGCAGAGCCATTCGATATGGCAACCCTGTTGTCATAAGAGAAATACTATTTTCTTAACATGGAACGAGCTATAGCAACGAAGTATTTATTTATTGTGCATAATAGTTTGACATACTGTAAATTAATGTTGTGTTAATTTCTGCAATTATGGTTCTCACAACAGAGGAGAAAGTGTTTATGGTGGAATATAATTTCCGGTCATACAGAGTGGGGCGTCAGAATTGGTCGAGTTTGCTTCACGTTAAAGAACAGTACGAGCAGCGATTTAATAAAGAAGCCCCAAATAACAGGACAATGTTTGCTCTCGTTGACAAGTTCTCCATACGGGTTTAGTCTTATGCCAACGAAAGGGGACAACAGGGCGACCTAAAATCGTTACCATAGAAGAGAATTCGAAATAAATATTACTTATTAATCATGGTGATTTCTGCAACAACTGTTACAGTCCCCAAAGCGGGGAAGTTACTTACCCTTCTGTTACAACACGTTGAGGATCGCCTAATACACTGCTGTTTGTAGAAAGTGAAACACCAAGACTGAGAGCCGTGATCACAGTGCAATTTATTCCACATGTTAGGGACATGACAAGACATAAATGATTACAATTACAGAACTGTACATGTACGGTGACAGTGGAAATTCAGTACGGCATAGCGCCACCACGCGCTGCAATCAGAGCCACTAGACATCGTGGCATGCAATCAAATAGCACCTGAATATGCTGCTGGGGAATACTCTGCCACGCGGTTTGTAGGCGCGTCCATAAATCATCAACAGTGGCTGCAGGAGGACCTGAACGAACAAGGTGCCGACCGACCACATCCCAGACATGTTTAATGGGTGACATATCCGGTGAACGGGCAGGCCAGGGAAGCAGTGGTATCCATCGTTCTTCGAAGAAGGCTTGCACATTCCTCGCCACATGCGGCCTGGCATTGTCCTGTTGGAACATGGAGTCTGGAACGGCCTGCAGGAGGGGCAATGCCTCGGTTTGTCAAACCTCCCTGATGTAGCGGTAGCTGTTCAGATTGCCCTCAAGACGTAGGAGGCGAGATCGCATGTTATAGGCAATCGCGCCCCAAAACCTCACACTTGGCGTTTGTCCGCTGTGCCGCTCAGCAATACAGTCTGCCCGATGGCGGTCACCACGGCGGCGTCTAACGCGTATGCGACCATCACTGTAAGACACGTTGAAGCGGGACTCGTCCGAAAACACTACAGTTTGCCACTCAGCACGCCAGTGTCGGTGTTCACGTGCCCATTGCAGTCTATGGCGTTGGTCGTTGCTGGTCAATGGAAGCCGGCGCAATGGCATGCGTGCCACCAATCCGGCCCTCAGAAGACGGCATCGAACCGTCGATGCAGACATCCCCACACCCGTTGCAGTGCTTCAACATCGAGCCAACACCGTGGACAAAGCTGTTCTGCCTGTTACGGCCAAGCGGACAAGATGGCGGTCAGCTCGTGCTGTGGTCACATTGTGTCGTCCAGTACCCTGTCGGCGCTGTGTAAAGCCCTCCTCTCTCCACTGGTACCACATACGCCTCACTGTTGAAGCAGCGTACCCTGCACGAGCCGCAATATCACGGAACGACAGACCCATCTCCCGGAGCCCTATCATTCTGCCCCGTTCGAACGCACTCACATGCTGATATTCCCTTCTGTGATGTCGGCGAGACATAGTGGCACTTATGTACACGTTTCCACTTCGTATGACGGCTCCGCACTGACTGAGCGTTGCGTAACACTGCCCTGACCGGTCACACACAGAAGGGCACTGCTGGGCCTACGTACACGCCATCTCTCTGCAATTTTAAACACTTATTATGGTTCCACTGTTCTACACGTCCTCTGATTTTGGCGTGTTTCAGACCATTGCTTCTGAGTGTTTCACTTTCTACAAACAGCAGTGTATTTTCTTTTTCATGGAATTCCAAATTGTCCGCCTCTGTGATGTAGTGCTTAGCGTGATTAGCTGCTAACCCCGGAGGCCCGGCTCTGCAACGAAATTTGAAAAGTTTTTCTTTCGCTAGTTGCTTTACGACGCACCGACACAGATAGGTATTATGGCGACGATGGCATAGGAAAGGGCTATGAGTTGGAAGGAACTGGCCGTGGCCTTAATTAAGGTACAGACCCAGCATTTGCCTGGTGTGAAAATGGGAAACCACAGAAAACCATCTTCAGGGCTGCCGACAGTGCGATTCGAACCCACTATATCCCGGATGTAAGCTCACAGCTGTGCGCCTCTAACCGCACGGCCAACTCGCCTGGTAATTTGAAAAGTGATATGATGGCTGGAACGTGGTTCACTCAGCATCGGGAGGCCAAATGAGTAGAGGTGGGTTCGATTCCCACCTCAGCCATCCTCGAAGTGGCTTTCTGTGGTTTTCTTCTTCTCCTCCAGGCAAATGCCGGGATGGTACCTAACTTAAGGCCACGGCCGCTTCCTTCCCCCTTCCTTGTCTATCCCTTCCAATCTTCCCATCCCGCCACAAGGCCCATGTCCAGCACAGTACGTGAGGCCACCCGGGCGCGGTACTGGTCCTTCCCCCAGTTGTATCCCCCGACCCAAAGTTCACGCTCCAGGACACTGCCCTTGAGACTGTGGAGATGGGACCCCTCGCTGATTCCGAGGGAAAAACCAACCCTGGAGGGTAAACGGATTAAGAAAGAAAGAAAGAAATTTCAAATTACAATAAATTCAAAAGAAATAGTAAGAAACATTTATGGACAAAATTTAATGCACTTGGCTCTAGTCTGTTTAGATGTACTGATTGTCAAGTTTCATTTCGAGCTATATGGTTCTGTTTATATAAACTTTTAAACACACGATTGTATCCTTGAAAAATGTTGTATTTTAGTTTTAAATTATTATTATCCATTTTTATCAGTTCTGTGTTATCAATAATTAAATGTATCTTTAATATTGTAAATATTGTAAAAATACTGTCCCAATACGAGCATTAGCTCATGGGATCTTTCAAACAATAAATAAATAAATAAATAAATAAATAAATAAATAAATAAATAAATAAATAAATAAATAAATAAATAAATAAATAAATAAATAAATAAATAAATAAATGTCCGCCTCTGTGGTGTAGTGGTTAGTGTGATTAGCTGCCACCCCCTCGAGGCCCGGGCTCGATTCCCGGCTCTGCCACGAAATTTGAAAAGTGGTACGAGGGCTGGAACGGGTTCCAATCAGCCTCGAGAGGTCAGCTGGTTCGATTCTCACCTCATCCATCCTGGAAGTGGTTTTCCGTGGTTTTCCACTTCTCCTCCAGGCAAATGCCAGGATGGTACCTAACTTCAAGCCACGGCCGCTTCCTTCCCTCTTCCTTGTCTATCGCTTCCAATCTTCCCATACCCCCGCAAGGCCCCTGTTCAGAGTAGCAGGTGAGGCCGCCTGGGCGAGGTACTGGTCATCCTCCCCAGTTGTATACCCGACCCAAAGTCTCACGCTCCATGACACTGCCCTTGAGGCGGTAGAGGTGGGATCCCTCGCTGAGTCCGAGGGAAAACCAACCCTGGAGGGTAAACAGATTAAGAAGCAGAAGAATAAATAAATAAATAAATAAATAAATAAATAAATAAATAAATAAATAAATAAATAAATAAATAAATAAATAAATAAATAAATAAATAAATAAATAAATAAAATGTCGTTTGCATTGCCTCATACAGTATTTGTATGTTTACCTTTAAACACACGCTAAACACAAATATTTTTTTTTTTTTTTTTTTTTTTTTTTTTTTGCTAGGGGCTTTACGTCGCACCGACACAGATAGGTCTTACGGCGACGATGGGACAGGAAAGGCCTAGGAGTTGGAAGGAAGCGGCCGTGGCCTTAATTAAGGTACAGCCCCAGCATTTGCCTGGTGTGAAAATGGGAAACCACGGAAAACCATTTTCAGGGCTGCCGATAGTGGGATTCGAACCTACTATCTCCCGGATGCAAGCTCACAGCCGCGCGCCTCTACGCACACGGCCAACTCGCCCGGTCAAATATTTTTGAACATACCGGTAAAGCCTAAACTTGTTCAATATTGGATGGTGATGATCTTTGTTGTTTAAAGGGACCTAACCGCTAGGTCATCGGTCCACGTTCAATATTAAGGAAGTTTGCTTCAGTTTATAACCAAATCTTTGAGTACAGTCTTATCTTTCTTCTGCGTTATCCGTAAAATGAGGTATGGAATTATTTTAAGTTACTTTGGCGTAGTGTTACAGGCACCACCCCAGCTAAAGATACCACAGTGCGACGAAGTAAGAAACGCTTACTGTATGTGGTCAAATGAAAAATAAAATGCAAGCGCAACGAAATGACGGACCACAGAATGCGGGGTCACATAAAATGGCGACAGCCAGTTCAAATGGGATTGGTGAAGCTACAAGACAGATGTTCGCAACGCTAATCCAGGAAGGAGTATACTGATCTTGGATTATAGGCCTAATAAGTTACGTAACATACATGCAGTTCAGTAAGGCAATGAAACACTGTCTGTTTTTTTTGTCAAACCACTACCGTACTTCCCAAGGGAGACCGAAGTGGTGGTGTGCTCTATTTACTCAATCCTCATCCTAAACCAAGTGCCCCGAGTTCTAATCTCAGTCACTCACAACGGTGAGAGCTTAGGAGGAAGGAATTTCGGTCTTAAACCCCCAATTAATATAATATAAAAACGTTGAAAATGAAAATGATTCATTTAACTTACTGTGTTTAGATTGAGGCTTTTTTACGGTTCGTATTAATAGGCATAGTCCGCCTCTGTGGTGTAGTGGTTAGCGTGATTAGCTGCCACCCCCGGAGGTCCGGGTTCGATTCCCGGCTCTGCCACGAAATTTGAAAAGTGGTACGAGGGCTGGAACGGGGTCCACTCAGCCTCGTGAGGTCAACTGAGTAGAGGTGGGTTCGATTCCCACCTCAGCCATCCTGGAAGTGGTTTTCCGTGGTTTCCCACTTCTCCTCCAGGCGAATGCCGGGATGGTACCTAACTTAAGGCCACGGCCGCTTCCTTCCCTCCTCCTTGCCTATCCCTTCCAATCTTCCCATCCCTCCACAAGGCCCCTGTTCAGCTTAGCAGGTGATGCCGCCTGGGCGAGGTACTGGTCATTCTCCCCCGTTGTATCCCCGACCAAGAGTCTGAAGCTCCAGGACACTGCCTTTGAGGCGGTAGAGGTGGGATCCCTCGCCGAGTCCGAGGGAAAAGCCGAACCTGGAGGGTAAACAGATGATGATGATGATGATTAATAGGCATGATAATCTTTTGAGTTTTCGTCGTGTCAAAGAAATAAACTTCAGGAATTATTTATGTTTCGCGAAGACTTTGCTCTACGTCCTCAGATGAGAAACACATTTGTCTCTCATTTTAATCCCACATACGTCCATGTGCTTTACTTCTGAGGACGCGGAGTAAAGTCTTTGTGAAATAATTCCTGCGGTTTATTTTTGACACGGCAAAAACCTAAAAGATTATCGTGTCCAAAATTCAGTTGATATTCCATACTGAACCTTTGTGCGTGGACCAAAGGGTTCAATACAAAACGTCCAATTTTATTACAGTTTTAAATGAAATATGTCCAGGATGAGAGTTCCTCCGGAAAACTCACAACAATAGATACCGGTACTATAGGTGCGGCCATGCGAACGAACACTGCTTTCATATACAGTACTTGTGACAGGCACCTTACGTTCTTTTTCCCGTCTGACCTTCGTCTTGTTCTTCTCCGACTTAGCTCAGATGGTACACTACTACATTTGCGAGAACTTGATCCAGTTAACATGGTCCTGCCTTTCCAGCTGATACTCCAATTCTTTTTTTTCTTTTTTTGCAATTGGTTTTACGTCGCTCCGACACAGGTCTTATGGCAACGAAGGGATGGGAAGGGACTAGGAGCGGGAAGGAAGCGGCCGTGGCCTTAATTAAGGTACAGCCCCAGCATTTGCTTGGTGTGAAAATGGGAAACCACGGAAAACCATCTTCAGAGCTACCGACAGTGGGATTCGAACCCACTATCCCCCGGATGCAAGCTCACAGCCGCGCGTCCCTAACTGAACGGCCAACTCGCCCGGTACTCCAATTCTTTGAGAGGTGGAAGTTCTTCCATTCTCCTACGAGTAATGTTAAGATAATCTTACCATCACGTTGTTTTTCCTCTTAAACCACAATTAATACCATCTCACATCGCAAGAGATATTGGTCAACCTGGAAAATCTCAGTTTCTTCTGTAATTTTAATAGCAAAGCAAGCGTGTAGTTGTACGTGACTGTTGATATCGTGATCATAACCTCATGACCGTCAGTTTTACGTGGATTCCGCACTACAGGGACGTGAATTTTAAAGTTCCACATGCATTGGCCAGGAATCGTATTGCGGCCGCCTTTATGAGAAACCAGTGACGATACCGCTCGGCTATCGCGCAATCTTTCAAATATAGTTAAGTCTCGGTATTTCGTGTCTTGGCAGTTCAATTTTTCCATAAATCCGAAGTGAAAAATGTGAATTAATAAATCGTCAATTTTCAGCGCGCGATTGTCTTATACAAGGCGAAAGCTGAACGCAACACACAGAAGACTGTCCTTGAAAGCAGTCTAGCAGTTCCTCCCATACCGCTACTCCTCGCACTAGATGCAGCTGTGCGTTAAGTTGCCCAAAGTGACCCCGACGATCGACGAACAACCTGCTGTTTAGACGGTGGCGTGACATTGCTGCTCAGAGACGGTGCAGTTCGCTAAAACAGAAGACACCTGAAAACTTTTAAAAAATGTAATGAAATGTGTGTTTTTGTTTTCAACACTACTGAAATAGGTCTTACAGTGTTCAACTTAAGCCTTCTTATACCATTTTCCCCATATTTCTGGGGTCGCGAGTGCGAACTGTGTCGCACGTGTGGCTTTAGCTCTGGTTTATGGCCGAATCCCTCTCCTGACGCCAACCATATATGGAGCGTTGTACTCACTATTGCGTCTTTCTGTGGTGGTTGATAGTGTGGTGTGCTGCCTGAATATGTAGAGGAGAGTGTTGGGATAAACACAAACACCCAGTCCCCGAACCAGTATAATTAGACGCGATTAAAGTCCCCAACCCGGCCGCGAATCGAACCCGGGACCCTCTGAACCGCAGGTCTCAACGCTGACCATTCAGCTAAGGAATCGGGCAATGTTTATCTTAAGTACTTCTTTATTTTTTAAAAGATACTTGACAGTTTTAATTTTTTTAGTGTTTTAACGTAGCACTAACACCTTGAGGCACAGTTTCTTCAACGAATGTTAAGGGTTAACACTGCTGTTAAGTAACTTAACACATAATTTAACAAAATGCCATCTCATCAAAAATTATTTTGCTAATTGCTTTACGTCGCACCGACTCAGATAGGTCTTATGGCGACGATGGGACAGGATAGGGCTAGGAGTGGGAAGGAATCGGCCGTGGCCTTAATTAAGGTACAGCCCCAGCATTTGCCTGGTGTGAAAATGGGAAACCACGGAAAACCATTTTCAGGGCTGCCGATAGTGGGGTTCGAACCTACTATCTCCCGAATACTGGATACTGGCCGCAATTAAGCGACTGCAGCTATCGAGCTCGGTCAAAAATTATTAACTCTAACAAATTGTTAATACGTGTGTTAAATTAACATGGCAGCAGCCCTGTGTTAAACCTCTTACAGCAGCTAAAATTTCAAAATGGAGGCAAGTTTGAAGCTTTACTGTTGTATGAAAAATATTTATAAACTGAAGAAGGCAAAGGATGACCCATACTAAGAAAAAACTACTTTTTAAAGTTGTCAGAAGAAAGATATCTAATTACTAAAGCCATAATGAACAAGGTAGTAGAAGAAATTGAAAACAGAGTTTCCAACAGATTGAAACTTATCAGTGTCTACAGTGCAACAGTTGCTTAGCCTATAGTTTGTACAAGGAGAGGTCAGACCCTGCGTCAAATCGGTTTCAACGAGTTTAATGCTCCTGTTGGGTGACACCCAACAGTATCTCATGTATAAGGGTTTAGGTCAATACGCTTTCGTTTTCGAAGAAATTGAGGACAAATGTCATGAGACAGGATCCGCTTCGGACCTAGTGGAGGCGATAGAACACTAAAAGGCGAACACATTTTACTTAAACATGTCAGGTCTGCAACCTAATAATTTCCGAAAAAATGAATCCCCCGATTTTAAAATTTTTTTTTTTGCTAGTTGCTTTACGTCGCACCGACACAGATAGGTCTTATTGCGACGATGGGACGGGAAATGACTAGGAGTGGGAAGGAAGCGGCCGTGGCCTTAATTAAGGTACAGCCCCAGCATTTTCTTGGTGTGAACATGGGAAACCACGGGAAACCATATTCAGGGCTGCCGACAGTGGGGGTTCGAACCCACTACTTCTCGACTCATTCCCATGGGCTGTGTAATAACTTCTGAGAATGTCGATGTAAATGTGTCTTTTGTCTTTTCACATGCGTGTAAAATATTTATATTAATTTTTATGCGTATTGATAAGTTGGTGCCAGTTTTGACCCCGCCGGTCTGTGAGATCAGGATTAAATTGGATATTTCTATAATGGCCAGTCAAGGCCGCTCTTCCGCACAGTACCTTCGGCCCGCCTCCCCTCCTCAAATGACCGTCTTTGTTTAGTTAGAGTGAATCATACAGCAGCATCATATGGAGAGATGAAAACGTCCGGTCTTGCATACGCGATAGCTCAAGTAACGTGCAGTTAATGTTCATTACATCAATATTTTACTAGGCATAGTGTTTGTCATGGATTGATCAAATTTTAAATATCAACAGGTTAAAAAGCTCTCTGTACAGGAGCCACACGTGCATAGTCGTCTATTTTTTGGCGTGAGAATTAAAAGAAAAAGAAATTGGAACTATTTATATAAGTCAACAGTGTCACGAATAATATTTTAAAATATAGTTTATGTGATTGCATTTTACATTCTCTGTAGTTATATTTTAATTTGAAACATACGTACTTAATTCAGGAACAGGTGAATTACTTTTAAATATATACTTCACCGGTCTCAGAGACCGGATGGCTCTCATAACGTCTCCACCTGTGGGTGGGGGGTGGTAGAATAACACCCACGGTATCCGCTGCCTGCCGTAAGAGGTGACTAAAAGTGGCCCCAGGGGCTCTCAACTTGGAAACGTGGGTTGGCAACAACGGGGCCCTCGGCTGAGTCCTAATATTGCTTTCACTTACTTGTGGCAGTCTCCTAATTTTCATCTATCATATTTCTTGGTCAACTCTTGTTCTTTTCCAACCCCGACGATATTAGAGCACTCGGGGCTTAGGGAGTCTCATTTTCACGCCCTTTGTGGCCCCTGACTATCTTTGGTCGATATCTTCACTTTTCGAAGTGTCGGATCCCTTCCAGTTTTTCTGTCCGATTAGTGTTTTATGGAGAATGGTTGCCTAGTTGTACTTCCTCTTAAAACAATAATCATCACCACCACCACTTTCATAACGTCTACAAGACGGATGGTTCCACTGCAGTGTTAATCACACAGACACTTCAATACGTCAATTGCAACACATGAAACAGAAAAGATTTTTTTTTCCAGAACTAAGGAATACTGTATTTTTACAATTGACTTTACGTCGCACCGACACAAATAGGTCTTATAGCGACGATGGAACAAGAAAGGGCTGGGACTGGGAAGAAAGCGACCGTGGCCTTAATTAAGGTACAGCCTCAGCATTTTCTTGGTGTGAACATGGGAAACCACGGAAAACCATATTCAGGGCTGCCTACAGTGGGGGGGTTCGAACCCACTATCTCCCGAATGCAACCTCACAGCTGCCCGCCCCTAACCAGGGGGGTGAAACTCTAATAGGGCTTTTGGTTCCAATCTGTAGCTAGCTTCAGGTAGTTTCAGTCTCTTTTTCTAGATGGCGCTGGAGGTCATTCAAAACGTGTAAATAGTTATATACACGTTCTGTAGATGGCACGCAAGTAAGCATGAAATGAGCGATGTTAATAATTAAAGGCAGTTTGTCTCGAAGTGAAGTATTTAAAGTATTTCAAGTCTAACCTCAATCAGTGGGCACTTCTCACAAATTAATTAGTCATAAAACGTCAAGCATTGTGGAGATAATATTGCTGAATTGCATCGAATTCGACTTTACCCAATCGATTAACTTTGTTCGAACTTATATCGATTTTAATCGATAGTTCCCATGATGCTACAGTATTTGTGTTGTTTGAATTCCACGTGCTCATGTGGTTGTGATGTAAATCTTAGTTCCTTCCTTGTGCTTGTTTATTTGAAATATATCTTCGCCAGTCTTCCTGAAATCCTGTATTTCCTGTTTGAGTACACATCAGGGGCTGAAAGCTGAATGGTTCTATTAGTGTAGTTCCATATATTTCCTGTCTCAGTGCATTTAATTCTGTTATTTTTATTTTCATGTGGTACTTGGATATTGATGTGATACCCCACTGTCTTGCATATGGTGTGCTCTGTTGTCTTGCTTTCGAAGGGATTTCTTATTTGTTATAATATCAGCTTTGTGTTAATGTGTCAATCATTCATTTGAAGTTAAAGCTACTTTGAGGTGTGAGGTTATGTCCTCAATAACATGTATGCCATACGAACTAGGGGTATCAGATCATTATTTACAACATAGTAAGTACTTGAAAATAAAAATATATGAATTAGAATGTATTGGACATGGAAATAGTAGAACTGCATTGTAATCGACGAATCGTAGGGATCGTGGGGGGGGGGGGGGGGGTGTTGGCAGGAGAAGGGAGGGGGGCTTTAAGCATAACCGGATGTGCGTCACTGCGCCGGATGTTAAATCTCCGCGCTATCTGTTGATAGTAATACTAAGGTATTGCACCAGAATGCACACTGTGGCGCTATCTCGGAAAAGAGACTAAAACTACTAGCGCCAAGTGGCTTGGAACCGAAATTTATCATTTTCATCTCTATTCTATTCTATCATTGAGTTTCATCTCTATTCTATTCTATCCTCTTTGCCCCTAACCGCACGGCAAACTTGCAGGATGAGTGTAGGAGAGAAAGGGTTAAAACAGCGGTCACAGTTTTGTTCTGCACGGTACAACGGTAGCGGATTGAAGAGCGCATGTAACAGGACCAATTCTTTGCGAAACCAACAAGGGTGGAATACTTTACAGATTTATGACCCTAGCGAGAACAAGTTAAATTTTCTTTCAAGCAATGCTGAATATGAATTGAAAATATTCCACGAATGAAGCATAATAGGCGGAATTCGAGCGAAATATAGCGGTATATTGTAAAGGCTTATGTGCTCAGACCAGAGAAAAATGCATAGTAATGTAATGGGTGCCTTTTGTATGGGTTTGACTGTACTGTTGTACATGTGATATTGGGGTGTTTTTGGTCAATATATCCATCCCCGTTAGAATTTTATTCTGACATTTTACATCCTTATTTCTGTCCCTTTTAATGCTGTGTCATTTCTCTTAGTTTTTAAATCGTAACTAGAATAATACCCAAGGAAAAAATCAACGGCGTTATTTATTCACTAGCATTTGTATCGATTCATCGAAAGGCAGTTTGCAATGGAATATAATTTATGCTTCCTTCGTGAATTTATACGAAGTTGCGTGGCTCCATTCACACGTTTGTTAAAACGGCAAGTTCAAAGTGGATATTCTTCATAAGACTGAAAGGCTGATTTCATGTTTCGACACTTCGTTTGTGAATAAAGTGTGATTAGCTGCCACCCCCGGAGGCCCGGGTTCGATTCCCGGCTCTGCCACGAAATTTGAAAAGTGGTACGAGGGCTGGAACGGGGTACACTCAGCCTCGGGAGGTCAACTGAGTAGAGGTGGGTTCGATTCCCACCTCAGCCATCCTAGAAGTGTTTTTCCGTGGTTTCCCACTTCTCCTCCAGGCAAATGCCGGAATGGTACCTAACTTAGGCCACGGCCGCTTCCATCCCTCTTCCTTGTCTATCCCTTGAATCTTCCCATCCCCCCGCAAGGCCCCTGTTCAGCATAGCAGGTGAGGTCACCTGGGCAAGGTACTGGTCATCTTCACCAGTTGTATTCCCCGATCCAGAGTCTGAAGCTCCAGGACACTGCCCTTGAGGCGGTAGAGGCGAGATCCCCCGCTGAGTCCGAGGGAAAAACCGACCCTGGAGGGTAAACAGATAAATAATAATAATAATAATAATAATAATAATAATAATAATAATAATAATAATAATAATAAGAAGAAGAAGAAGAAGAAGAAGAAGAAGAAGAACGCTCTGAAATAAGGGATTAGCAAAAGCGAAACAAAGAAATAACGGTACATTCGATGCTTTCGCCTTGCGTGAGGAAGTCGCTGGGGGGGGGGGGGGACTGGTCAAATTAGGTTCGTTATGGAACTTGTATATAACGTGCGTTGAGCCATCAGCCACCGGCTAAGCTTGGTGTTACTTCTTTACAACATTGACTAGTCTTCTTTTACAATTGCACGTTCTTTCGGAAATCCCTCTTTGTTCAGATCCCCACTGGTATTATTACACCCTTAATGGTTTGGCGATACTTGCATGCAAACTTGCAGCTTCCTAGGCCACGTGGCCTAGATTTTTTAACATTTGTTGGTATCCTCCCCTTCCCACCACCCTTTTGAATTCTTATTGCTTCCAAATTTCCCAGACATTTATTCTTAAAAGGGAGTCGATGAATACATAGTATGAACACTGCATGATAATGAAAATGAAATGGTGTATGGGTTTTTTTGCCCAGAGGACATGTTCGACTCACCAGATGAAGGTATTTTGAATTCACGCCCGTAGGCGACCTGCGCGTCGTGATTAGTCGTGATGAGGATGAAATGATGATGAAGCTGATGCATACATCCAGCCCCCGTACCAGCAAAATTAATCAATGATGGTTAAAATTCCCGAAACTACCGAGAATCGAGCCCGGGAGCCCTGTGACCAAAGGCCAGCACGCTAATAATTTAGCCATGGAGCCGGACATGATGATGGAAAATACTCCTTTTGCTATTTTGTAAACTCACCCCCTCCCCTTTTTCTTTTCTCTTTCTCGGAACCTCTGTGAGAATTTTCGTTAACCAATTTTTCCTGCTTCCTTGTAAGCACTGTTAAATCTGTGAAAAAAATAAATGACATTCAACATTTCCCTCAGTAAGACGGTACACTTCAAACTTTTGAAATTCTTTATTTCTTGTTTTCTGAGGATCGTTTAAGACTGATCGTGGTTGAAGAAACTAGTAACCGGGGCCTATGACCTAGATGTTAGGACCCACAACAAGCATCATCAAGCATCATCAAACTATTAACCCACAGTTTTTTGGTGTGAGTCCATAAAACACCAATATTGGCGCAGGTAGGAGGACGAGAGAGGTGAGCATTCTTATGTCGCACTTCAGTCCAACCGAATGTCCACTCCAATGTTAAAACACAAATTGCAATGACTGCAATGACGTGTGAAATGTGGAGTGATTGAAAAGGACAGGTGAACTTAGATTCCTATCGCGCCAATAGAAATAGTATGGAAAAGTACATCGCTGGTATCATGTTTCCAAACAGTTCACAGAGCAGCTCATTCGTCCGTCTGCTAGCTGACCTACTGGTCACAGTCGCTCAGTTCGGGAGGAGATATGGGTATCCGCGAGGAGAATTTGCCTTTGTTGCCGCGCACTACTTCATCAAAACAAGGTACTTGTACTCTTCATGTATTAATCTTGTATATTGACAGCATGCCATCTAGCGTAGCTCTATGACAGGAAGACTCATTTTCTACCATTAAATCGGATAGCATTACACACAAGAGCTATTTGATACTCTGATCAACGACGATCCAATAGGTACCCGTTCCATAGACAACCTCCCCACTCTAATGAAATACTCACTCTCCTTATTCTTAAATGACGCCGATACCAGTGATGAACGTTGAACCAAATAATACTATTTTTACGTCCCACGAACTATTTTTGACGATTTTCGGAGACGTTGAGGTGCCAGAATTTTGTCCCGCAGGAACTTTTTTCCGTGCCAGTAAACCTACCGACAGGAGGCTGACGTATTTGAACACCTTCAAATACCACCGCACTGAGTCAGCATCGAATCTGCGAGGTTACGGTCAGAAGACCAGCGCCTTAACCGTCTGAGCCACTCAGCCCCTGAAGCAAATAAACGGTGTATTGACACGACTTGTTAACTTATGTGATGCAGCCCTCAGCAGCTCTCACCGTTGAAATATCTACGGAGTTTTCTTGAAGCTTGGTTCTGAGTATTGACTCTGTGAATATTATTAAAGTAATAATTTGGAAACTTGATCATAATTATCAACAGAAGCGTTTGCAATAAAATCTGAAGAATAAAATGAAAAACAGAGCAGAATGAGATATAGCAAACTGTCTTGAAATAATAATAATAATAATAATAATAATAATAATAATAATAATAATAATAATAATAATAATAATAATAGGATAATGTTATCAGTCATAGGAAAGGTACAAAAATTGGGCTGAATTACAGTTACCGAAGAAATATTTCACTCAATTAAAAATGAATCTTTCAACAAGTAGTCGATAAAATTTCAATTACAGTACAATTATTTTACAGAAGGCTGGAAATCACTAACATTTTTTTTTTTTTTTTGCATGGGGCTGAAATAATACAAAGTTTGCAAGGAAAATATATTCCTTCAATTTGTGTGTTTTTTGTTTTCTTTTTGAGCATAGAGATATTAAGTGGCTATCACCACTCGCTGAGTGTACATGATACTTTAAAACGTTCGAAATTATCTTTTCACATAATTTTTTAGTAAATGCCCATTAGCCTTTCAAATAATTTGCTATTTACTTTGCAAATAAATTAACTGGCCAAGCTTCGACCTCTTGAGGGAAAGTATACTTTTGCTTTTACTAAAAAGACGCTGTACAGGGGCACTTGAAGGAATACCTGTGTTTAATTTTAAGAATATCGTTGGTATACGTGTGATATCTTCGGAAGTACTAGAGAGGTGAAGTTACTGGTTCTGCTGTAGTCGAATTGAAGAAGTTTTCTTCATCATCACTTTTTAAAAATACAATTGGCTTTCCATCGCACCGGCACAGAGAGATTTTATGGCGACGGTGGGAAGAAAGCGGCCGTGGCTTTTATTAAGATACAGCCCCAGCATTTCCCTGGTGTGAAAATGGGAAACGTCGGAAAACCATTTTCAGGGCTGCCGACAGTGGGGTTCGAACCCACTATCTCCCGCATGCAAGCTCACAGCTGCGCGCTCCTAACCGCACGGCTAATTCACTGGGTGATTACGATTTATTTCAAGAAGTAAATTACAAGTTAAAATTACATTAGTAACGATTATAAGTTTAAAAATTTCCAAGAATCATTACAAATAAATCGATTACTTTTACTCAGTTACTTCCCAGATCTGATTATTATATGCTATAGTGAGTAAGAGCTGTTACGAAAAGTTCAATCAACATAAAATAGTTCGAAAATTTCTTGTGTCCGTATACCATGTGAAGTCCGTACATTTATTATGAATGTTCTTCCCACGTGGGATTTGGGCCGGTAACAAATTCGCGCAACATACACCCTTTTATCCTCTATAATAATAATAATAATAATAATAATAATAATAATAATAATAATAATAATAATAATAATAATAATAATAATAATAATAATAATAATAATTTCGTGTGGCTATTTCTAGCCGAGTGCAGCCCTTGTAAGGCAGACCCTCCGATGAGGGTGGGCGGCATCTGCCATGTGTAGGTAACTGCGTGTTATTGTGGTGGAGGATAGTGTTATGTGTGGTGTGTGAGTTGCAGGGATGTTGGGGACAGCACAAACACCCAGCCCCCGAGCCACTGGAATTAACCAATGAAGGTTAAAATCCCCGACCCGGCCGGGAATCGAACCCGGGACCCTCTGAGCCGAAGGCCAGTACGCTGACCATTCAGCCAACGAGCCGGACATAATAATAATAATAATAATAATAATAATAATAATAATAATAATAATAATAATAATAATACCGAGCGAGTTGGTTTCATGGTTTGGGTCACGAAGCCGCGAGTTTTTATTTGGGAGATAGTGGGTTCGAACCCCATTGTCGGCAGCCCCGAAGTGATTCTCTGTTGTTTCCCATTTTCACACCAGGCATCCCCTATGGGTGGGGGTGGTAGAATAACAACCACGATATCCTCTGCCTGTCGTAAGAGGCGACTAAAAATGGCCGCAGGGCTCTTAACTTGGGAGCGTGGGTTGGCGACCACGGGGCCCTTAGCTGAGTTCTGGCATTGATTCCACTTACTTGTGCCAGGCCCCTCACTTTAATTTATCTTGTCCGACTTCTCTTGGTCAACTCTTGTTCTTTTCTGACTCCGACGGTATTAGGTTTGCGAGGGCTAGGGAGTCTTTCATTTTCAGGCCCTTTGTGGCCCTTGTCTTTCATTTACCTACATCTTCATTTTTCTCCCTCTAATTAGTGTTAATAGAAGATGGTTGTCTAGTTGTACTTCCTCTTAAAACAATAATCGCCACCACCATCACACCAGGCAAATGCTGGGCCTGTACATTAATTAAGGCCATGGTCACTTCCTTCCCAGTCTATCCCTATCCCACCGTTGCCATAAAACCTGTCCGTGTCGATGTGATGTAAATAAATACATTTCTCCAGACCGTGATGGGACCGCAGGTGCGATCTGTTTCGAGCATGTGGATACGGCCCGGTTTTACGGCCGGATGCCCTTTCTGACGCTCCCTATGGGAACCTGTGAAGGAATGCATCCACTACAGCGTGCGTCTGTGGCGGATGGCAGGGTGGTGTGTTGTATGAATATGAAGAGAAGTGTGTTATGACAAACACAAACACCCAGTCCCCGGGTAAGAGAAATTGACCAAACGCGATTTAAATCCCCGATCCGACTAGGAATCGAACCCAGGACCTTTTCAACCGAAGGATTGACGTTGACCATTCAGTCAAGGAGCCGGTCAAATAAATAAATAAATAAATAAATAAATAAATAAATAAATAAATAAATAAATAAATAAATAAATAAATAAATAAATATAACATTTACCTTCTACTTTCTGGCCTTTTCCCACTTCTTGAAGTCGGCAATTCGTGTGGATTTAGTCCAGTTTTATGGCCGGATGTCATTACTGACGCCAATCCTATGTGGAGGGATGTGATCACTATTGAGTATCTCTGTGATATCTTTATTATTATTATTATTATTATTATTATTATTATTATTATTATTATTATTATTATTATTATTATTAGTAGTAGTAGTAGTAGTAGTAGTAGTAGTAGTAGCATGTGTTGATGAATATACATAAGGCTAACATGAACACTCAGTCCTCTAGCCAGAGGAAATAATATAAGCAGTTTAAATATTCGACCCGGCTGGGAATCGAGCGTCGGGCCCTCTGAACAGAAAGCCACTACTTTGGCTACTCATCCAAGGAGCCTAATAATAATAATAATAATAATAATAATAATAATAATAATAATAATAATAATAATAAATTGCGTTGTGACCTGTGATTGCTGTTTTAAGGAGCCCAACGTCTAAGTGTTCGGCCTGGACGTTAAACAAAGTATTGTTATTGTTATTATTAGGGCAAGGCATTTGGTGATTTTGCATCTTTTTTTATGAAGGCGAAAATATAGCTTGAGTATATGTACATGTGTTTCATGAATTGACTGATTAAATAAGGGAAATTTGTTAGGGCATTTTTTCTTTTTTTTGCCGTTTACAAGAGATAGGTCATTTTTGGAGCAATTTATGGTCATTTTTGGCATTTTTAATTGTTTTCTGGGAAGTGTTATATTTCGTTATATTTGGATATTTAATTAATATTATTTATGTTTACAATACTTGTCTATTATGTTTAACTTAGACAAATAACTTGCTCAAGAAAGAACGTAGACGTGCAACATACCCTGCTGCCACTAGTTTTCAAGGAAAGAGTATTTTCAACTCGATTGCACTTCCAAGAAAACATACTAAAAGCAGTACCTTCTTCCCCTATATGTAAGACGCATAATGGACTCTCCCAAGCTGGGCATTGCTCCTTATCTTCAGCTAGATAAGAAGTCAGTCGCCCGCGTGCTGAGAGTCGAGTGAATTCTTTGTTGACATGTACTGTAAGATGCCCAAAGTTAAAGGAAGTACAATTGTTAAATTAAAACAATTTGTTACACAGTATGGAGAAAATATATTTTCCACTGGTGAGAAAATATTATTTTGCAAAGTGTGTGATGTGCGAGTTTCAGCAGAAAAGAAGTTTACAGCTGAACAACATGTGTCGCGAGAAAAACATAAACGTGGTGTGCAGCGACTTGAAGATAAAAGAAACCGTGGAATACACCGTACACTACTGGGTGAACCTTCAACATTTTCTCCATTTTGTGAGAAACTGTGTACAGCATCTCTATGCACCGATATTCCACTGAACAATTTGAACCATCCAAAGCTGCGTACATTCTTAGAAGAGGAGACGGGAAAATCTGTACCAGATCCCAGAACATTAAGAAGAACCTACGTTGGAAGATGCTATGACAAAACGTTACAAGAAATAAGGATAAGGGTAGGAGACGGAAACATATGGGTATGCATAGATGAAACAACAGACAGTATGGGACGATATATAGCCAACGTTATTGTAGGCGTCCTGGAAGCAGGGAATGCTGAAGAACCATTTCTACTACGTTGTGAACAATTGGACAAAGCTAACTGGTCAACAATTAGCAAACTGTTTGACCAGTCTTTGAGGCTATTGTGGCCCGATGGCATTCGGAATGACAATGTGCTGCTTTTAATAACAGATGCAGCACCCTACATGGTAAAGGCTGCAAATTCGTTACAAGCGCTCTTCTCGAAAATGGTGCATGTCACATGCCTAGCCCATGCGTTACATCGGACCGCGGAAGAGGTACGACATAATTTTCCTGAAGTTGACAAGTTAATTGGGTGCATAAAGAAAGTGTTTTTAAAAGCCCCATCTAGAGTTATAGCATTCAAAACAGAAGCTCTTGAAATTCCCTTGCCCTTTTCACCTGTTTTGACTAGATGGGGAACGTGGATTGAGGCTTGTTGTTATTACTGCGAGAACTTTGAAGTTGTAAAGAAAGTGGTCGATTCCTTCGACAAAACTGAGGCTGGATCAGCCCAGGAACTCTTGGCTGACAAAGAAATTGCAGGTAAACTTTCCTACATAGAAACAAATTTCAGATCCCTTCCTAATGCAATAAGTGCTCTAGAAAAATTCCAAGTGCCACTAGTGGAGCAGCTGCAAATTGTGTATAAAGTTGTGAATGATCTGAATCGTGTGTGTGGTAAAGTGGGTGAAGTTGTATCCATGAAATTGAATAAGGTGTTGCAAAAGAACAGTGGGTATGAAACTTTGTGTTCTATTGGCAAAGCATTGTCGGGTGAAAATTTTTCTCTTACCGACTGTGAATTGAATCCGGGAGATATTGCTTGTTTTCAGTATGCACCAATTGTTTCAGTTGAGGTAGAGAGAAGCTTTTCCATGTACAAATCGTTACTTGCAGACAATAGGCAATCGTTTCCATTTGAGAACCTACGCAAAGTTTTTATTGTGCATTTCAATTCGAATTTATTGTAAACAGCCACTGAAGTTTGTTTTCGTAAATATTCTTTGTTAATTTTTTTTTAAACTGAAACATATATTTGTTTACACAAATCATCAATACAAGTTCATTTTTAACAAACTCAGCAAATTAAATGAAATACACATTTGTGTGAAAAATATGCACATTAATTAATTACAGATAAACACAGTAGTTCACAAACTCCGCAATTTTTTGTGTTGTTTTGGTTTTTACATAATGCAATTCAGTTCAATGATTCAAGAAATATTGTAAGTGTACAGAACTTGAGGTAACTATCTGTGTTTTAAGTTGGTCAGTATAATTTCATGTTCCCAACAACCTTCAGGGTCACTCGCACACGCTCACTGTATGGGATATACTTGGTAACATTAATGCATTTTCACTGAAAACCTGGAACTGATGTTCAGAACTGATTGAGACACCTATCAAAGGCCGGGATTAAACGTTTACTTTGTATCAAGGACCAGCGTTCCCGCCTGAATGTTAATTAAATGACACCTATTTGCTAGGAGAGTATTTTAAGAATATGCCAGTTCTAAAATATTTCATTTTTTCACCAGGGGTGCAAAGTGGTATTTTTTTTTTTTGCTAGGGGCTTTACGTCGCACCGACACAGATAGGTCTTATGGCAACGATGGGATAGGAAAGGCCTAGGAGTTGGAAGGAAGCGGCCGTGGCCTTAATTAAGGTACAGCCCCAGCATTTGCCTGGTGTGAAAATGGGAAACCACGGAAAACCATTTTCAGGGCTGCCGACAGTGGGATTCGAACCTACTATCTCCCGGATGCAAGCTCACAGCCGCGCGCCCCTACGCGCACGGCCAACTCGCCCGGTCAAAGTGGTATTTACTTTGTTAGTAACAAAAATAATTTAAATTTAATGCATTGTCATCCATTAAAATTATCTCTCAAATCAGCTAATTGTTTCTTAAAGGATTAATAAATAAGTGACTTACGATTAATTTATTGGTCATTTTTTTCAAATTTTGCGTCATTTTTTAACCATCTTAAGGTCATAAAAGCATTTTTTATTTTGCATTTTCTTGCTATTTTTTGGTCATTAAATGCCTTGCCCTAGTTATTATTATTATTATTATTATTATTATTATTATTATTATTATTATTATCATCGATTCAACAATTCACTTTGAACTAGATGTTGATATACCTTCTGATATGGACAATGAACTTAATATAATTTATAACTCCACCATTCCATACTTCAAGGAGAAGACATTTGGAAACTGTCTGTTAAATTAGTCCGGGAAGGCGATTGTCAGAGTGCGAGCGAAGACTGTAGCTGTTACCTAGCTGTGGTTAAGTCATGCAAGCAAGCAAACTTACAGCTTTAGGATACTTACCTCCTACAAGAGTACATCATGAAAACAAATAAGTCCAAAACAAAAGTAATGAAGTGCAGCCGAACGAAGTCAGGTGATGCAGGAAATGACGTCTTAAAGGAAGTCTATGAATATTGTTACTTGTAAATAACTAATGATGGCAGAATTAAGGAGACACAAAATGCAGACTAGTAGACCTACAAGCAAGGAAGGCCCTTCTTAAGAAAATAAAATTTCTCACTTCAAACACTGATATAGGAATTCGAAAGATATTTTTGAAGACTTTCGTCTGGAGCGCGGCGGAGGAATGTGATCAACATTGCGTGTTTCTGTGGAGGTTGGTAGTGTGATGTGTTGTTTGAATATGAAGAGGAGAGAGTTGGGACAAACACAAATAGCCAGTCCCCGAACCAGAGAAGTAATCAGACGCGATTAAAAATACCCCTCCCGGTCGGGAATTGAACCCGAGACCCTCTGAATCGAAGGCCTCAACACTCACCATCCTGCAAATGAGTGGGACTGTTGTTAGGCACTTCAACAGAAGGCTTTTTCCTTTTGCACTGAGAATTAAAAAAGATCCATCTCTCCAGTGGATGCTTGGGATAGTCCGCCTGCGCGGTGTCGTATGAGTTGCACCGAGTAAAAGTTGCGCCGTGTTAAAATCAGTAAAACTTGCGCCGTGGTCATTAATCATTCTAGGAACTAGAGGTCTTGTTTGGGAATTCCACAGGGAAGTTTCGTGTTTCAGAATGATTACATTACCGCTTTCCAAATAGACCTCCGTTGCTCTCAAGATCCTTTGGTCTAATTGCACGTAACTTCTTTTTCTTCTTTTGCCCTCAAGATGAAGTTCATTCCTGGCAATCTTAAAATTCGAGCTTTCTGCTTCGGATTTGAGACACAAAATGAGATCTTTAACTCGTGGGTGCGGTCTCCCTAGAATACTGTTAATTTTGTGCTGCCACCCTTCAACAGAATTTGTTGTTCTGTGGCGTCTTCCGTGGCAGTTCCAGATTGCTTGTGGTACATTATGATTTTCAAGCCATTCTTCCACAAAACAGTCCAAAAACTGGACAAGTTTAGGATTCTGTGGCGCTTCTTCGTGTATATAGAGCCAGCCCTCTTCCACATCTTCAGGCTTCAAGAAGGCAAGAGCCCCGCACTTCCGAATTGTCAGCCTCACTTCTTGACATTCTTTGTAGAGTGTTGTCAGTCCGATTTCCTGTACCTTTCTCCAAATACAGTGGAGAAAATGGAAGAAACATCCTTGTATTCCAGCTAATGGAAATGACTTTTTCAAAGCACAAATGCTGGCAGACTCAAAATCAATGATCCCCCTTTCGGGTTTCCAGTCGGGAATTCTCTTCTTCAACATTCCCAACATTTTATTGTATGTTTTACCTAACAAAAGGGGAGAAACATACAAAGCTGGCGTTCAAAATATTATTTCTGATTTCTTCATATTTATATCAACATCACTGTTTGAAACAATTTCATTTGTCATTTATTAATCTTTTATACCCAGGGGAATGCGACAGGCCTCGCCAGGGCACACAATTTCCTTTCTTTGGCAGTAGCTATGGTTCATTCTTGAGCCCTATCACTTTATAAGGGGTGCATATCGGGAAAACGTAGGGTGAGACAGTTTCTTTCTGTTTTCACTGGTCATTCTTTATTCAACAAATTCGCTACATTTCATTTGCCATCCATTAATCTTTGTCCGCAAAAGCACGTCAGATCTCGCATTCGGCAGTATTGTCTTCCCTTAGCGGTATTTCATTTTTCATTCATTCTATTCCTGACCCTGTAGTTAGCTACAAACAGGCTGTGGATATTCTTCATAAGACTGAAAGACTGATTCCATGTTTCCACACTTGGTTTGTAAATTAAGTCAAACTACGTAGTTATACACATTTCACCCACTTACATAAATACAATACAGGTTTTCTAAATGTGCAAGAAACCAACATTGATAGAGTGAACACCGAGCTCGATAGCTGCAGTCGCTTAAGTGCGGCCAGTATCCAGTATTCGGGAGATAGTAGGTTCGAACCCCACTGTTGGCAGCCCTGAAAATGGTTTTCCGTGGTTTCTCATTTCCACACCGAGCAAATGCTGGGGCTGTACCTTAATTTAGGCCACGGCCGCTTCCTTCCCACTCCTAGCCCTTTCCTGTCCGATCTTCGCCGTAAGACCTATTTGTGTCGGTGCGACGTAAAACACCTAGCAAAAAAAAAGAGTGAATAATATTTTTATATATTAATTTCAAAATCTCAGTACTACAGATATTCACAGACATTCTTTGAACTTGGAAATAACCCCCTGCGGTGCAGCGCAGGTACTTAGCAGATGCTAAAGACAGCTGTCAAACCACTTCTGCTCCCGGCGGGGAATCTCCACGGCGCAAATTTTACTCGGCGCAACTCATACAGAACCGCCTGCGCAGCATAACGGTTGGCACTATTCGCTGTCATCCTCGGGAGCCCGGTTCGATTCTTGGTACTGCCAGAAATATAAGAATGGCAGGACCTGGTATGTGCAGAAAACGAATTTATTTTTCTACAATGAGTTCTCCTGATGTATGCATCTCTTTCTTTTCCATCTCCTTTTTTTTTTTTTTTACAGTCCAGCAAGACTTCCTAACGCATCATCAAACCTTTCCGGGTTATTACCGAAATTTTTCCATGATTCCTTCTTGGATTCTTCAATGACATATATCGCCCTGTTTCTGTATATGTGTACAATTCCCTATCTGCTTTAGTTCTTGTTTGGAGCCCCTTCCAATATGCCTTCCTTTTGCGTTCTGTAAGCTATCCTGATATCAATCTTTCATCAAGCAGTTCGCTTTTTCATGTCTTTACAAAGAGTTGTTAGTGAAATCATACGCTTGAGGATGTGGAAAGGATGCTAAATAAAGCAACAGCAGGAAAAATAAATTTAGACCTGGAATTGTGAAATACAATGGGAAGATGGGGGACGAAATGGATTTATAGAGTAATAAGATTAGCGCGTAATGTGAGTAAGGTACATTTTGATTGAACGAAGACAGTAACTGCACCTCTCCATAAGCAAGGGAACAGAAAGGATTGCAACTACTGTTGAGATATTTAATTGATCGGAATACCGGGTAATGAGTTCACAAGCATTTTGGAAAGGAGGATGCGATCAATGGCAGAGAGTAAGTTCTGAGAAAACCAGTGTGATTTCCAACTGCAGACGGACTGTCAGGGCCAGATTTTCACTATTTATATTTTGTAAATCTAGAGCAGGCAATAACAGAGTACCAAGGAAAAATATGTTAGCCGTACTGAGGGATTGTGGGATTATAAGTGGGTTATTATAGGCAATCAAAGGATCCACTCAAAATGAGGAGATAAAGACTTACCGAGCTCGATAGCTGCAGTCGCTTAAGTGCGGCCAGTATCCAGTATTCGGGAGATACTGGGTTCGAACCTCAATGTCGGCAGCCGTGAAGGTGGTTTTTCGTGGTTTTATCCTTTTTCACACCAGGCAGATGCTGGGCTGTCCCTTCATTAAGGCTACGCATCCTTCCCACTTTGTAGGTGCGACGTAGAATAACTTGTAAAAAAGACTAAGTTAGGAAAGAACTTGATGGATGGAGCTATACGTATAACCCGGCTTTAGTGGTGGGTCACGTTAGATTAATGGAAAACGACAGGTTACTTCGGGATAATGGACTCAATCACGGAGGGGAAAAAAAAGCAGAGGTAGACCAAAGTGACGATGGTTAGACTCAACTTTTAATTGTTGAAAGGTGTGGAACTAGACGAGGCCACAGAGCTAGTTAAAATAGAGAATTGTGGAGACAGTTAATTCACAAGACGTTACAGACGGAACGATGAAAGGCATAACGTTCTATGATAAAAGTAACCCACGTATGAATGTACTTTAGGTTGTAAAGATTTCATATGTTTAAATTTTATGTAAAATATACATTGTATATACATGAAGTGGTTAAGTGTAAGAAAGGGCCGGGAGCCCTAACTTCGCCACAATAAAGACGCTTTAATAATAATAATAATAATAATAATAATAATAATAATAATAATAATAATAATAATGTACAGTATATACGAAGATTTTACCAAAATGTTATGACATGAATTTTTCAACCGAATTGAATTCCAGTAGTGGCGATTGGGAATTAGAAGTGGAAAGGAAGGTGGCGGAAGGGGGAGGGGCAAAACAAAAAGACAACTAAAAGTACCCGGGTGTGTGGGACGGGGTATATAAATCAAAACTGAAAAACTAGCTAAAAAATTGAAAGGTTTTTGATGCTCTCTGGGCGAATTTTGACAGAGAGGTAAAGGTTAATGGTTTACCAACTTCAGTGTAGTATAATAGTTTTCTGAGATTTTAATTCAATACTATACAATAAAAGTGTCACCAAAGGAACAATATTACACATGTATTACAACGAAATAGAAGTACGGCGTGAGTATACAATTAAAACTCATTTAATGTTCGACTACACACTAAGAAACATACACACTAAAGAGACTGCCAGACTTGGAAAAAATACCCTTGCTACCCTTCCTCACAGCGCATGCAAAGTCTCCACTACTTGCAGTGGCGCTTTACAAATCGGGTAGCCGCGACGAACGACATTTTGTGCGTATTTCCGCTAATAATTTTATTAATAATTGAAGGAAACAAGGGAAAGAATTAGTCCGCCTCTGTGGTGTAGTGGTTAGTGTGATTAGCTGCCACCCGCGGATGCCCGGGTTCGCTTCCCGGCTCTGACACGAATGTTGAAAAGTGGTACGAGGGCTGGATCGGGGTCCACTCAGCCTCGGGAGGTCAACTGGGTAGAAGTGGGTTCAATTCCCACCTCAGCCATCTTCGAAGTGGTTTACTGTGGTTTCCCACCTCTCCTCCAGGCAAATGCCGGGATGGTACCTAATTAAAAGCCACGTCTGCTTCCTTCCCTCTTCCTTGTCCATCCCTTCCAATCTTCCCATTCCCCACCAAGGCCCCTGTTTAGCATAGCAGGTGAGGCCGCCTGGGCGAGGTACTGATCACTCTCCCCAGTTGTATCCCCGATCCAATGTCTCACGCTCCAGGACACTGCCCTTGAGGCGGTGGAGGTGGGATCCATCGCTGAGTCCGAGGGAAAAACCAACCCTGGACGGTAAGCAGATTAAGAAAGAAAGAAAGAAAGAAAGAAAGAAAGAAAGACAGAAAGAAAAAAGGGAACGGAAAATAAAGACATATGTGTAAGTATATCCCTCGCTGAGTCCGAGGGAATAACCCTGGAAGGTAAACTCATTAAGAACGAATGAAAGAAAGAAAGAAAAGAAAGAAACAAAGAACGAAATAAATAAATAAATAAAGAAAGAAAGACAAAATTAGCTGATAAGACAACAGGGCTTGTATAAATTGCTTTTAAAAAAATAATTCCTACTTTTAGGCGGCTAAAATTGAAAAAAATATAATATTGTCTCTACAAAGTGGCGACATGCCAGTGTTGAATTCTGCTCTATGCAAATCGTATAAAAACCCTGTCTCCACAGCTCTAGTTCCCATGATTTAAAATATATGTCGTCATATTATGCCTGTCTCCATTATCAGGTATAGGCCTACTTCACACTACGTATTATAGCCGGGCTGAGTGGCACAGACGCTTAAGGCGCTGGCCTTCTGACTCCAACTTGGCAGGTTCGATCCTGGCTCAGTCCGGTGGTATTAGAAGGTGCTCAAATACGTCAGCCTCGTGTCGGTAGATTTACTGGCACGTAAAAGAACTCCTGCGGGACAAAATGCCGGCACCTCGGCGTCTCCGAAAACCGAAAAGTAGTTAGTGGGACGTAAAGCAAATAACATTATTATTATTATTATTATTATTATTATTATTATTATTATTATTATTATTGTTGTTGTTATTACACTCATTAATGCTGAGGGTTCTAAGGGGCCAAACACTGATATCGTTGACCCTTCTCACTTAAGTACACGGAATTGCTGACCACAGTTTCGAAGCCTCACACAAATAATAACAAAAACAACTAATGTTTTGACGTATTATGCCTTATAACCAGCAACATAGTTCTCTCAAAAACATGACTCAGCTCATAATAGTGAATGGGAAAGGTTATATAACCACTTCCTTTCCGTCGGGGTCAGAATTCCATATCAAACATGATATGATTATCATTAAACAAATGATGTTTTCTTCCATTGAGCAAGCTATTGATTAAGGGAACACAGGGAGGCGTAGGCTAGGAAGTATTTGTACAGACAAGACCTAAATGTAATATTCTAACTGGTATCACCATAGTTACAGGGTGTTCTTTGACCTGTAGTGACTCATTTACCCTTCATCCTATCTTCTCCTGTTCTGAGGAGTGAATGACACGATTTGTGATAAGCACAGCAATATTGTCAGTAAGATAGCCAGGTAGAGAGAGGAAAACTACTCGCAGCTGTTGGTTGTCTCATATAGCAAATAATTTGTCATATGAGACAACTTTCGTACCCGCTAGAACATTTACAAGAATAACATTTTAGAAAAGTTGGGTAGTGATATTAATATATCTGCTACCACAATCAATCAATCAATCAATCAATCAATCAATCAATCAATCAATCAATCAATCAATCAATCAATCAATCAATCAATCAATCAATCAATCAATCAATCAATCAATCAATCAATCAATCAATCAATCAATCAATCAATCAATCAATCAATCAATCAATCAATCAATCAATCAATCAATCAATCAATCAATCAATCAATCAATCAATCAATCAATCAATCAATCAATCAATCAATCAATCAATCAATCAATCAATCAATCAATCAATCAATCAATCAATCAATCAATCAATCAATCAATCAATCAATCAATCAATCAATCAATCAATCAATCAATCAATCAATCAATCTTTTTTGCTACTGGCTTTACGTCGCACCGACACAGATAGGATGGGGATAGGAAAGGCTTAGGAGTTGGAAAGAAGCGGCCCTGGCCTTAATTAAGGCACAGCCCCAGCATTTGCCTGGTGTGAAAATGGGAAACCACGGAAAACCATCTTCAGGGCTGCCGACAGTGAGATACGAATAAATAAATAAATAAATAAATAAATAAATAAATAAATAAATAAATAAATAAATAAATAGGTACAGGGGTGTAAATAGCAACATCTCAGCTCGTAATTCGCGACGTGAAGAGATACTCTTATTGGCAAAATATATCAGCTCACATTTTCACAGTAATTCAGTGAGATAAAAGTCCGGCTCTATGACTAAATGGTTAGCGTGCTGGCCTTTGGTCACAGGGGTCCCGGGTTCGATTCCCTGCAGGGTCGGGAATTTTAACCATCATTGGTTAATTTCCCTGGCACGGGGGGCTGGGTGTATGTGTTTTCTTCATCATCATTTCATCCTCATCACGACGCGCAGGTCGCCTACGGAAGTCAAATCAAAAAGACCTGCACCTGGCGAGGCTAACCCGTCCTGGGATCTCCCGGTACAAGAAGCCATACGCCATTTATTCAGTGAGATAAATCACAAGTAAGAAGTGTCAATATTTTTGACTGATGAATTTCAGTATGTTTAAGTGGTATAAAGGCATTTTTGATTTTTGACATAAATATGTCTTATGGCTGGTGATCATCCGAAAATTTGTGTAATGTGACGCGACAAAATGTTTGACGGAAGTGTTACCATAGCAACCCTGCAGGCAGTGACGTAATCAATGACCTATATCATACTTCATACTACATAGACTGACTGGAAGGGCTCATACAGCTTTCCTAGCTAAGGAAAGTTGCAGCACGTCCACCATGTTTCCTGGGGGCACTCTTCAGCTGTTAGTTGTCAACAAGGTCAGATGTCTAAGCAACACCTCCTAGATAAAAGGCCTCACAACCGTTCCCGAAATGTACTGTAACGTCAGCACTGTGAGGCAAACTTGAAGTTTTCTCAGTAATAAGAAAGCACTGAATTTGGCCATGTGGCGGTGTTTAGAAGTATTTTAATTCGTTTAATGGTGCCAGTTATTAATCATGTTGTGTACAATGGTGCTGAAGTGTTGTGTCCTCAACTGTAAGGAGAATTGCGACAGTGATAACTGATAACAAAGTGCATGTATGATGTTTTTAAGTTTCCGAGGCATGAGGTTATGTGGCAAAGATGGTTACGTGCAAAACCAAGATAAGACTAAAGAGTTACAAAACGTATTATACGCATTAAATCACCAGTTATTAAACGTGTTATACGCATAAATCACATACAACAGATGTTGATATGTAGGCCTATTCGCTCTGTAAATATATGAAGTTGGCTCGCTACTGTGAGGTACACGCACGCACATTAATGGTGTCCCGACGTAAACAATCAACACTGCCCCACTCCAGTACTGAAAAGGAGGGGAGAGAGTAAAGGGATAGTGTTGAAGGCCACTCCAGTACTGAAGATGAGGGGGAATGGAGTGAACACGTAGTGCTGAATACACAGTGTGTGTATTCCGGCGTTATACTGTAACATTGTAATAAGATGGCTCCTATCCTATCGCAGGTGAATCGAGGCCGTATTATTGGCATGTGGGAGGCTCACATGGTCCCCCAAACAATAGCACAAGCAATACCATGCAGTCTTAAGACAGTTTGGAGAGTGATAGAAATATGGCAAGAACGAGGTGAAGAAGGATTGGTAGACCTGATATAACGCAGCTACAAAATATTCCTAACTACTGTAGTATAAAATACTTTTCGGTTAAAAACCCCCTTTACCTCTTAATACTATAATTATCAGAGTAGGTAACTTTTTTAATTGTTTATGTTAAAATGCTATTTGTTCTGGGCGTCGACCTATAGAGTTCTTTTGCCCCTACTTGCACAATATATGAACCTGCATGTAATTGGAATTGCGAAAGTGTTGAGTGTTGAATGTGAGGAACGTTAAGGACGACACAAACACGCAGTCCCCAGGCCAGGGATATTAATCATTTTCACAATTAAAACCCCCTGACCCGGCCGTGAATCGAACTTGGGGCGGCCGGACGCGTTGCCCCGTACACCGCGGGGCCGGACGAGTAAGTAACCTAATGCTGTACTTCAATACATCCGCCACTGTGCCCATTTCGATCACAACGAAGTCTTGTAGCGGGCTGTCTGTATCTGCAAGCAGTCCATGCAGCAATGCGTTAAGCGAGAAGATAAGTCATTGTGCCTTCGACACTATCCCTTCACTCTCTTCCCCCATGTTTTGTACTGGATTGGCCTTCAACACTACCCCTTTACTCTCTCCCCTTCTTTTCAGTACTGGAGTGGGACAGTGTTGATTGTTTATGTCGGGACACCATTAATGTGCACGTCTGTACGCCACAGACATTTGAAAGTCAGTGATATTTAGTGGAAAGGAACTGGTACTGATTCAAAGACAAGAAACACTTTAACAGCTCTTCTTCCAAGACCACGACTGTCAGACACTGCTATGCCCTGTATCTCTCCCAATTACTCATCATATTTATCACCACATTCAGACCGGTCAAGAGAAGAACCACAAAAGAAGAAAAGAAAGAAGTAATAAATAGAGCAATATTGATGATACTACCAGCAGCCATACCTCATAGACGGAATTTCAGTATACAATCTTACACAGCTGAAAAGGAATATAATCATGTTGATGTTACCGGATGATTGGTGTACTGGAAGCGCTCCGAGGACGGGATGAAGATGGCACAAAACTAAATTATTTCTAACAAAATTACGGCAAGCCAGGCTGCTGAGGCCTTTTGTGCGCCAAGAACTAGGTTAGGAGATCGTCTGAGAGCACTTAGAGTTGGTGTGGCTGTGGATCTAACTCCTCAGATGGGAAGAATAAAAAAAAAAAATCCTTTGATTACGATATGTAAAATCAGTTGATTACGTATATGAAGGATCCAGATAATCTTCATGTCCCTGAGCAGAAAAAAACTTTTTACAATTAGCATTCGCTTTGGCCGAGCATTCAAAAGTACCTCACCAGTTCAACAAGGAAATCAAAACTGCCACAAAGCAGTTGTATTATGATTATTGTGTAAATACTAAGGAAATGGAAGAAAACATATTATGCATTATTTGTTGTGAGTCATTGGATGAAGAATGGGTGCAGTGTACCAAATGGAAAGACTGGGCGCATGTTGGATGTGTAGACCAAGGGAATACTTTGTATTTTAGTTGTAATTATTGCAAAAATTAAACCAAACTTGAAGTTAGTGGATGTCAATTCCAATAATTATGTGTTTACGAGTGCATTCTGTGTTTGTTTGATGTTAGTAATTTATTAGACATATATATATCTTAGAAAATAATAACTGGCCGGTACTGGAAAAAGATTTTTGTAGTCCTTAAAAATTAAGCTTTGTTGTATTTTTAAATATTATAAACTGTTGGTAAGATTTTATGGAAATCACACCCTGACATTGCAAAAGCATTTCATGAAGTACAAGATTACTGTATGAAAATCTCATACCGTACAGCATTTTTTTTATAAGGGAAAAAGTTAAAGTGGCCGGTACTGTAGGACTCTCCGCTAAATATGTGAATTTTCGTAAATATACATTACATATTGTTATTTATTGAGCTATGATAATTATAATTTGTAATACGAAATTCATTCGCTTTATTTTACCATATGGCGCATGTACTTTATATGAATATAATACGAAAGTTATTATAATATAAATAAGGACGATTCTTTACTATCCTTTATTATGTAGGTTTCCTATTTCATCGGTGAATATCTCACATAACTGTGTAGTTTCTTCTCGAGCCCTCTTCTTGGCGTTACACACTTGCTCCTTCACTTCTTGAGCGGCGTCCTCAGGTGGTCCACACAAATGTTCGGGTACATAAAGTACTTGTTCATTCTTCGACCGCATCAATCCCTTACAGTGACATGACTTTTGGCGTAAACATTGCCACGTAACAACACCTGCTTTTGTTTCTCTATACTTACGGTACGCGTAACCATTATAATGAGCGGAGGGCCTACCCCTGATCGTGGTAACAATTTCCATACTCAATATTGCTAACGCTATGGAAGTTAAAAGTAAAGTGAACAAAAGTACGGGTGTGCGCCCCGAACCGGCGGCGGAACCGGCCGCAGTGGAAATCCCTAATATTGTTCGCATTAGTTACAAAACTACCCGGTAGATGTTGTGACATGGTATGGGAGGTTGCAAATACAATGTTAAAATCGGAAAGCTAATCCAGGGTAGATGGGATTCTCAGGATAGTGTTCCCACATTTCCGGCAACGAAATATTTACCAAGACCTGGGAAACCCTAATCAGGTAGTAATAATCCCTAGTGTGCGCAAATTTCCACTTTTGATGTGTTCGCACTTTTCCCGCATCCGAAGCTTCTATTACATATCACTTTGCCCGCTGAAACACAAACACAATCCGACCCTGTTAGCATCACTTTCACAGCACTGTATGCATTAGGAACAGCATTACTAGCATCATTCACACCTCAGACACTTTCATATCGTCAGAGCCAAAGATGAGACTGAGACAGGAAAATGAAAGTATTAAACTTGATCTATCTCACATAGAGTTGCGATGATTTACATCATTAATAAACAAATTGTAAGTGAAAATATTTATTTATTTATTTATTTATTTATTTATTTATTTATTTATTTATTTATTTATTTATTTATTTATTTATCGTATGATCTTTTTTAGTGCCGGGAGTGTCCGATGACATGTTAGGCTCGCCTGGTCTTTCTATTTGACGCCCATGGGCGACCTGGCCGTCTGGATGTGGGATGATTATGGTGATGATGATTATGATGATGATGATGGTGGTGATTTAGGTAGATGGTGAAATCCGGTGCTGACATATGGCCTATTCCTGTCGAATAACACCAAGCGGTCAGCTCAAGGGTTAACGTGTCCATCCGACGGACGAATCACCATCAACATTTTCATATGCCTTCACTCCAAATGAACACTGCGGAGAGGTTTGGAAATTAATTCAGGCTTTTGGCACGCAATCTAGTGATTAGAAATTGTATACCACAACCTCTCCTTCCCTGCCGGCTAAGATTTTGATGGGGACACGTTTTTCGAGCTACGGGACTCGAACCGGCTAACCAGGATGTCAGACCATATAAACTTGATGCGTTCACAATCACGATTACCCGTTGGATGTTAAGGAAATACAATGGTACATATTTTTGTGTAGTTAATTTGAATACCGCCTTTGCTGGCAGGACCTGGTGTTTACAGTGCACTATGTCTTCTGGTATGGGCTACAGCAATTTTGTTACTTTCATTGATCTGTCTTGGCTTTGACAATATGAAAGTGACTGAGGTATGAGCGATGCTAGTAATGCCAATCCTTATGCAGCCAGTCCCTGCTATGAATGGTGTGAAAATATTGCTCATAGGGCCGGTTGGTGTATGCATTTCAGTAGGCTTGGCAGACTGATATGTAATAGCAACTCTGGCTCGGTGAGGAAAGCAACGGGAAACTACCTCACTTCTCATTTCCCTAGTACGCCTCTTCAGTGATGCCTAGACCATCTATGACAGCTGATGGCAGAGCTGTTAAGTATTCCACCAGTGGCGTCGCTGACGGACTGAACATACATACAATTTGGATACACATGTTATTTTAAAATAATAGGAAATAGTCTAAATGGTAACTAGTTTAAACATAATAATCTACATTAAATACAAGTCAAATTATTTATTTTTTAACGTAAATATTAAAAATATAACATTAAACGATTATTTATATATCAACGTTCATCATCACTATGGCTTCTTGGCTCAATAATCAGCGTAGTGGCCTTCGGTTCAGAGGACCGTGGGTTCGATTCCAGACCGTGCCGTAATTTTAACCGCGTATGGTTAATTTCTATAGCTCGGGGCTGCGTGTAGGGTTGGCGTTAAGAAAGGCATCCGGCCGTAAAACTAGGCTAATTCATACAAGGGGCGACCACACGTAACTGGGAAAAGGCCAAGAAAAATAAGATTTATAATAGTATTTAGTAATTTAGAAATGTTTGATAGCCTATGCATTTAGTTGTGTTTGTGGAACAAGAATCTTCTCGAAATGAGCAATGTGTGGAAAGAAAAGAGTTTTAAGTTTTCAAACTCGTGTTCTTTTACAAGGAACTAAGGACTATATCCATTTCTTCTTTACAAGTTTTTAAAAATAAACTTAACTGTTTTTTTTAATGGCGCTATTATAGGCCTCAGAAGATCTTGCGGCCAGCATTTACAGAGTGAGCATACATTTATGCTACATACATTTCGTGGTTGAAAAAAGTCATATCTTATAAATTAATAATAATAATAATAATAATAATAATAATAATAATAATAATAATAATCGTATGACCTCAGCTACCGTGTGCAGACATTTCGATTTGACGCCATCTGGCTGTCTGCTCGTCACTTTCGACGTTCCGTTTTACTCTAGGTCCGCTAGATGGCAGACAGAGTAAACCGGATCTCTCTTGGGCGTCTATGGCTGAGATTTAATTAATTTTGTCGGGTAAATACCAAATGTATCACCAGAGATCTTTTACATGCCGACTTCGTACGACATGGAGTGTCGAATGGACTTTTTTCCGCCCTTCAAAAATCCGACTACCTCTGCCGGATTTGAACCCGCTATCTTGGGATCCGGAGACCGACATTCTACCACGCAGCTATAAATTAGTACTACAGTCTGATAAATATAGGCAAATTACAACGCATAATTGTGGAGTTAGGTTTGATAACAGGGTGGTAACTGGAGTTGGCAGTGGGATCTTTAACTTCACTAAAGAAGAGTACAGATTGTTCTGCTGTTGGGAGTACTTCTTACATGGCAGTATGATGTGGCTAAAGTCAGCTATTTCTCAAGGGTCTTCTGGGCAGTGAGCGTTATCAAAGACCTTGATCCTGTGTAGATGACTCGGATAACATCCATGGCCCAGACGCATTCTTATTAAAGATGAAAGGTGTCTGTGAGTTAGTTTCAATTTCTTAAACTGGATTTGCGTTGGTATGGTGGGCTGAATTTTAGCATAGTACTTTCCTCTTGTGAGCTGTGACATTTTCCAGTACTCAGACTATTCCCTGTAGACCTGTTGTTTGATTAATGGCAGGAAATCCGAATATGGTAACTGTTTGTAAAGGCGGAGTTCACAAGTTGTGGCTTCTTTCACTAGCTGGTCTTCTATCTCCTTTATCGTTATACTAGCGTGGCCTTTAATTCATACAGTATATGTACTTCCTGAGCTGCTTTCTGGGCGGTATAGATTAGGTTCAAAATGTCTAATATATACCGATGTGTGGACATATCCCAACGAGAATTTTGTAGCTTTTGAAGGGCACATTGTGAGTCAGAAAGTATTATAATTCTGCGGAAGTGACGAATTCCATAACTAATGGCTGAGTGGATAGCTAAAATTTCTGTAGTAACGATAGACGTCTCTTGGGGTAAGGAGTACTTTCTTGACATCCGAGATGCAACACAGAAGAATGCATAACCCACGCCTGTTGTTGTCTTAGATCCGTCAGTATAAATATGAACAAAATTGGGCCAGGTGGTATTGAGAAAAGCTGATAAACTTTCAATGATGGAAACACTGTTAGTAATGAATAGGGCTAGGATTCTTATGATTTTGCATTATTTTTTGTAAGAATGTCACGTTGTTCAAATATATACACGTGTGTGTTTTTCATGAAAAATAACTTCAATGAACTTTTATTTGTCAGGTTTTTTGTTGCATTTTTTGCCATTTTGAGGGTAGGGCATTTTATGGGAAATTTGGTCATTTTTCTAATATTTTCAAGGAAGAAGGATAATTTTGTTATGTTTAGCTATTTTAATTCTGCATTTTACTAAATTTCCGTGTTGAATATTTTGTTTGATTTCATACAAGCATAACATATATTTTTCAGCAAACGGATACCCTCTTTCCCTATTCCCAAAAGTATAAGTATAATGGACCCGCTCATTCAGGGAAGAACATTTGCCTCTCGCGTAGGTATAAGGCTGGAGCTAGCAATGAGTTATTGAGTTCGTGGTATTTCTTCGAAACGGAAGTTCTGTTCTATTAGACGCGAAGTTGTCAAAAATGCAAAGTAAAAAAAATGCATTTATGCCCTACAATATGCAGAAAATGACATAAAATTTAAAAGAAATGACCTTTGATTTTCTATGATTTCTGTATTGTTTTTTCTTGTGTGGTAACAAAATGAATTCAAGCTATTGATATTGGCAAAACAGACATTTGTAATACATTTCCGAGTTATGAGTTTTGAAAATAATAATTGTTCATTCCAAAACGTGTGAGTTGCAATAAACAACGAATACATTGTGTAGATTATCAAATGAAAATGATTATATAATATCAGCCAACAAAGCTTTATACATAGAAAAGCTCATTTCTACCTCCACCGACACAACAGGAGCATACTTAAAGGAAACAATGTCACTTGAATTTAATTCACTGTCGTCAACATCACAAAGGGAAAAATGTTTCACCTGACAAAATTTTAGCAATTGAACAGATTGTATGATACCATTTATTTTTGTCCAAAACCTTCTTCATCTTGTCAGACACAGCTTGTCCCACTTTGCCACACCCGCGATCCAAATCATTCACCACTTTCAGCACAAGTTGTAATTGCTGCACAAGCAGCACTTCCGACTTTTCCAGAGCAGTTATGGCAGTTGGTAGAAATCCAAAATTTGCTTTTATGTAAGCAAGTTTCCCTGCAATTTCACTATCTGCCATAATTTTTTGCGCTGCTTTCATTGATGTGGTGTTAGTGCTGTCGAATGAATCCACGATTGTTTCACCACTTGTAAGTTCTCGCTACAATACGTGCAGGCTTCAGTCCAGGTCCCCATCTTGTCAAAACGGGAGAAGCTGGAAGTGAAATGCCTGTAGCTTCTCACTGGAAAGTTGAAACTCGAAAGGGTGCCTTCAAGAATACCTTTTGTCAATTTCTGGAAAATGACTGCGAAAGCTCCTCTGCGACTCGGTGTAATACGTGGACCAAACAAGTTACATGCACCATTTTAGAGTAGAGAGCACGAAGCGAATTAACAGCCTTACCCATGTAGGGGGCTGCATCCGTTACAAAAAGCAACACATTGTCATGCCGAAAGCCATCAGACCACAACAATGTCAGCGATTTATCAAGAACTTCGCTGATTGTTGAGTAGTTCACTTTTTGTAAATGCTCACAATAGAGGAGAAAGTGTTCCCCAGGAACACCCTCGTCCAGTGTTCCTACCACCACGTTAGTTACATATCGTCCTGAAGAGTCTGTTGTTTCGTCCATCGATATCCATACTTTTTAATTTCCAACTCTTTTCCTGATTTCTTCCAAAGTTTTTTCATGGCATCGTCTAACATAGATTTTCCTTAACGTAAAAGAATCCGATATGGATTTGCCCGTGTGCTTCTCTAAGAAATTGTGCAGTTTAGGGTGATTTAACTTACTCAATGGGATATCGGCACAAAGAAACACTCTACCCAATTCTTCTTGGAGAAACCCATTCATCCTTTTCAATATTCTTTGAACAGTGAATTTTGTATTTACTTAATCTTGTAACTGTTCCACCTCGTCAAAACACTTGGGGAGATGAAAGTTATTATTTTGAAACACATGAATATCAAATAAACTATTTGTGGCTTGCCCACAAATTGCCACGCAAATAGAAACAATTAACATTCCATGGTTCCCCATTTCTCTATGTAATGTTTGGGCGCCATGGTTACAGTTTTAAATAAAACTGTAAACCAAAATTTATATTTACTAACATAGAGACTTATACTTAAAACACAGGGGTAGGATTTTAAATAATTAACCATTAAGTATCGCTTAAGAAAGAAAATTAACGCAATATAAAATACAAATGAATTTATTATACAAAAAAATGAGATGAATCGGAAAAGTTTCCTTAAAGCGTGGAGGAATTTTTAATTTACTGAATTTACCATTGCTTGCTTTATCTAATTGAAGCTCACCAATTGCAGCTTCCGTTGAAGTCATCTGGTTTCCGTGGTTACTCGTTCTCTTCTTCTCGATATAGAATTTGCTCCATGGACATCCTTCCTTCCTTCTCTGAGATGTACGGGCTATCTTGACTAACACTCCCTACTTGCCTAGTCTTTAAATTTGACATTGGCCCTATACTTGTAAAAACTGATCAGCGTTGATCGTATGAGGAGAAAATTCAGAGATATGAATTTTTCCATATTAGTAGAAATTTCAATCCAACTGAGCTATACTATTTATACGGTACAGACTTGTACCAAATTCCATGGACTTGAACTAAACATAGTTCTTCGTCCAGAATATTTGCTGAAAATAACACAAGCCGTAAGCTTGTTTCGTTTCTCGTAGATCCGATAACATAACCGAAGCGACAACACATTGTACAAAAGTAACTATGTCGCTGAGCGACCACACACTGTTTCAAAAATCAAATCACGTCGTTCAAAGTAGATGTTCACAGTTGAAGTACTAGTGATGGAGTTCACGTAGTTAGGTTGTAAGGTTGTAAGGTTGTAAGGTTCCGTTCTCGTGTTGAGAATCAGTATATATCCGGGCTCACCCCCATTCTTGGTAACAGTTCAATCTCAAAACTCATATACAACGAAGTATCTGATTCGATAGATCGAAGCATCAACTCCCCTTCTCTTCCTCGACAAGTCCAGAAGGCGTGGCGATGATATAGCTGACCAGCTTGCAAGCCTCGCGCACGGGTCGCTGTTTACTAGCCTTGGTCATAAAATAAACCCATGACTCACGCAAAATCCCAAGCTTCAAGAATAACCCTCCGTATACACAAACATGAGATGAAATGAAAACAACTATGTCTCAACATATTGACCGTATTTACAACATAATGAATTCTTATCCTACATAATATAATAATTTAAATAATAAAACGATGTTATCATATATACAATATGATTCCAAACAGCCTTGATTACAAATGATTGACATGGAATAAATATGTTTTTACAAATAATTGCCGATGGCGGATAAACTTGATATCAAATGATATCGCGTAAAATGATACTATATTTAATTAGTAGGGCTGGAGAAGCCTGGACGGTTACATACGCCCTCCTGTTATTTACAGATATAACATATATGAAAATAACACACTACAACAAAACGGCTGATATATACATCATTACATCTGACAAACACTTAATAAAAAACATACATAATCAAATCTTGTATCTCACTGTAGAGTGTCTGTTTCAACGATCCCAGATTACATTAGTAATAAATCCTGTCAATTTTCTTGCGAAAGTTTGTCAGCGACATTCATAATATTTACAACAACAGGTAAATAACTCTATCTTTGCACTTCACCATCAAAGTGTTCGGCAGTTCCAGGTTATCATAATATATACACCACACACACACATAATCACACGTGGCTTACCTCCCTTAGATGGCCGCAAGCAATTTCTTGTTTTCATTGCAAAAAAATATATACTTAGAAAATTATTGCATTAATTTCCTTCTGCAGTTTCAAAAAAATCCCAAGTTACTCATGGCTTCTACAATGGTGTCAGGTCTAGGTTCACAACCTATACATGAATTCACGTTTTCTAACTCAAGTACATTTAATGTTGTCAAAACAACATCGGGGAGACATTACACTTAATTCGCAGAAATATATCGTCTCAGAGAGCGAATATTATAAGTGCCCAACATGACACGATTACCATCATTCAATCTGTATGCACAAGGACCAACCCGACAATGAATCTGGAATGGACCCTGATACAACAAAAAGAATTCCTTCGTCACCTTCTCTTCACTGGACGAGAGCATGGGAACACGTAACAAAACAAAATCTCCTACCTGAAATTCGTCTAACACCTGACGTTTCTGCTGTCTGCTACGCTTCACAGCCGCTTTAATCAAATTCTCTCTCGCTAGTCTGACATATATCTGAGAGTCCCGCTGAGGTTCCTGTGTAGTACCTAGTACTTTCGTCAGCTCATTCCTTGGATTGCTGCCAAAATGAACCTCTAATGGGGTGAATTTCGTACTATCATGCTGAACCATGTTAATCCATTTTACAATCAACGCTAAAGAACCAACCCACGCAGTGTGCTTGTCATGAACTAAAGATCTAAACATCCTACCTAATTCCTTCATCGTGCGTTCACACATATTCCCTTGTGGGTTCCTAATTGAGGAAAAAAACATGTGTGATACCTAACTCTGTCATCACATCCTTCCACTTCTTCGAGGTAAATTGAGATCCGCTATCAGATAACAACCTACTAGGCGTACCTAATTCCTGAACATACATGTCACTAATAATCTTGCTGCAACTAAGACCTGTCGCTTTTCTCAATAAAAGATTGACACACAGACTACTCGAAACTTCAATAATACCATCCTCTAACATAGCTTCAATTTGATTGTCTACTGCTTTAGCATATTTATGTGGAATCGGATATCTCGGTCCAGCGAATATACTTTTATCCAGCACTGAAAATGAGTGTTCATACACATGCGTTTTGCCAGGCTTCGATGAAAATACTTCCTTGTGTTCTCTCAACACATACAACAATCGGTCCCTCTGACCTTCTTCCAAATTGCTACTATCTACCGCTTCTCTCAAAGCATCATCGTGGTTCTCCTCTAACCACACTTCACACAACTTAAAATCCGCTCTCTCTTCTTCATCTTTTGAAACCTCATTAACACACTACATGTTACAAACCTCCACTTTCGTCTGAACTTCGGCATCCCACGTGACTTTAACATCCTCATTATCCCACCTTAAATATACTATCGCCTCATTGTAATCTAGCCGAGCTGAGTATAAACTTAGCCAGTCAGATCCCAAGATAACATCAAATATAAGATTTGGAATAACAAGACAGATCTGAATTTTCGACTTCCCGTTAATACAAATAGGTACGGCAACTTGTTTACATATTTGCTTGGATCGTTTACCTACAGCAGTGACGATATATGTGGACTTCACAGGCATTTCTTCAATCTCAATATTCTCCTTCTTTCTGTCCTCATACCACTTCGAACTTACACATGATCTTTGACTGCCTGAATCCAATAAAGCCTGATACTGCGCCCTCCATATAACGATCGTAACAACGGGGTTCTCACTTTTACTACCAACATCTACTTGATTCACTTCCCCCTCCCGTAATAACTCATCTCTGACATCGAGATCATAATTCATGTGCGTCATTACACAATTTCTCGCAACATGTTCTGAAGACTGATAATCTGATCTCTCATTACCGTCTACTATCAGTTTAAATTACTTTGTCTCCTTGTATCCTGATTTCGGCTTGTACCTTCCTCTACATTGCGTTCCCTGTGAACATTCCTATTTTGCTGGTGTGACTGATTACCTACAGGTTGTTGTCTCGGTTGAAACTGACCACGGTGATTGTGTTCTTGTCTTCTGGGTGGTGTTTGATAGTTTGTGTGCTCTCGTGTACTACTACTATTCCTAACGCATCGAAACTTGCTAGCAATCTTTCCATTCCCTGAATAGACTCTATCTGTTGCATACAGCTAGCTTCACGGATTTTGTTCGGAAAATGTCTGAGTAATAACTTCACAATATCTCTCTCTCCGCTGACATCCCATCTACGTTTTTACAAATCATAACGTGGGCTAAAAAATATTCTGCCATAGAAACTCCTTCGTGTGGCCTAAATTTTCCAAAGACCATGCGTTCTCTTTCCCTGCTTTGTATAGCTTCACTCCAAAATTTTTCCGTGAAATATTTCTGGAATTCCACCATACTTGCCATGCTGCTCTTATACACCGCAAACCATGATTTCGTTTCCCCAATAAAAGCTTTACCAATTATCTCTAACGCTTCTTCCCATTCAATGATTCCTTCTTCTATTCGCTTTTTAAACCGTTTCTTAACAGTGTTTAAAAAATCTAAAGGGCTCGTCTGCCTCCCATTGAATTTAGGTAGTTCTGTTTCACATATGAAATTTGTACCATGGCACTGACTTCCTATATTACCTTGCTTTTCTCTGATTTCTTTACGTATTAGTGCCTCCGACCTCTCAATACGTTCATTAATTCTTTTCTCTCTCGTTTCTACGTCATTTGGAATGTGTTCCTGTCTTTCCTTGGTGGCTTTAATTTCAATAGCATATTCCTCTGCTTTCTTAACTTTTCATTACATATTTTGGCATTAATCTCTACCTTACCACACAGATCATCGTATTGTTGTTGTACTCTTTCTCTAACTTTACTATTTTCTTTCTCTACCAACTCTATGACTTCGGTTTTATGTTCAGTTAACTTTCTTTCTACCACTTTCTCATGTTGGCTGCGTCTCATCTCCTGTTCCGCTAACTGATTCTCAAAAAGTTTCTGCTGCTCTAGTGCTTCATCTAATCTATGATCTAAAGCATCCATCCTAGCATTCACTTCTCTGCTAATTTCCGTTTTCGTCTGTTCTATCTCCTTTCTATTTTCTTTAATCCCTGTCTGTGTTTTCTCTACTTCTTTGCTAATTTCGGTTTTAGTCTGTTCTATTTTTTTCTTAATTTCATCTATCCCTTTCGTTTGCTCTAATATCCCATGCATCATCACAAACAGTTGTTGAATATTCATATCACTATTCGTATTACTTTCTCGCCCTCCATCCTAGCTACATCAGATTCTGTGCTATTTTCCATGCTCCCACCACTCTCTACGTTTTATCGACTTCAATACTTTCATCTACAACAATCCCAGAATTCAGCGTCTCGCCTCCCTTTACTAAGTTTCCGCTACGTAATTTCATGTCCTTTTCACCTTGTGCAGCCATGATTCCCCCAAAATCACACATACAAATTATATGGACACTCACTTAACCCCCACAAACACAGATTCTACTTTTACTGCTTTCCTTCCACGAATACTTAATGGTTTTCGAGCTCCACGTTGGTGCGACAAATGTAACTGTTCCACCTCGTCAAAACACTTGGGGAGATGAAAGTTATTATTTTGAAACACATGAATATCAAATAAACTATTTGTGGCTTGCCCACAAATTGCCACGCAAATAGAAACAATTAACATTCCATGGTTCCCCATTTCTCTATGTAATGTTTGGGCGCCATAAACCAAAATTTATATTTACTAACATAGAGACTTATACTTCAATTACAGGGGTAGGATTTTACATAATTAACCATTAAGTATCGCTTAAGAAAGAAAATTAACGCAATAAAAAATACAAATGAATTTATTATACAAAAAAATGAGATGAATCGGAAAAGTTTCCTTAAAGCGTGGAGGAATTTTTAATTTACTGATTTTACCATTGCTTGCTTTATCTAATTGAAGCTCACCAATTGCAGCTTCCGTTGAAGTCATCTGGTTTCCGTGGTTACTCTTTCTCTTCTTCTCGATGTAGAATTTGCTCCATGGACATCCTTCCTTCCTTCTCTGAGATGTACGGGCTATCTTGACTAACACTCCCTACTTGCCTAGTCTTTAAATTTGACATTGGCCCTATACTTGTAAAAACTGATCAGCGTTGATCGTATGAGGAGAAAATTCAGAGATATGAATTTTTCCATATTAGTAGAAATTTCAATCCAACTGAGCTATACTATTTATACGGTACAGACTTGTACCAAATTCCATGGACTTGAACTAAACATAGTTCTTCGTCCAGAATATTTGCTGAAAATAACACAAGCCGTAAGCTTGTTTCGTTTCTCGTAGATCCGATAACATAATGGAAGCGACAACACATTGTACAAAAGTAACTATGTCGCTGAGCGACCACACACTGTTTCAAAAATCAAATCACGTCGTTCAAAGTAGATGTTCACAGTTGAAGTACTAGTGATGGAGTTCACGTAGTTAGGTTGTAAGGTTGTAAGGTTGTAAGGTTCCGTTCTCGTGTTGAGAATCAGTATATATCCGGGCTCACCCCCCACTTTTGGTAACAGTTCAATCTCAAAACTCATATACAACGAAGTATCTGATTCGATAGATCGAAGCATCAACTCCCCTTCTCTTCCTCGACAAGTCCAGAAGGCGTGGCGATGATATAGCTGACCAGCTTGCAAGCCTCGCGCACGGGTCGCTGTTTACTAGCCTTGGTCATAAAATAAACCCATGACTCACGCAAAATCCCAAGCTTCAAGAATAACCCTCCGTATACACAAACATGAGATGAAAGGAAAACAACCATGTCTCAACATATTGACCGTATTTACAACATAATGAATTCTTATCCTACATAATATAATAATTTAAATAATAAAACGATGTTATTATATATACAATATGAATCCAAACAGCCTTGATTACAAATGATTGACATTGAATAAATATGTTATTACAAATAATTGCCGATGGCGGATAAACTTGATATCAAATGATATCGCGTAAAATGATATTATATTAAATTAGTAGGGCTGGAGAAGCCTGGACGGTTACAATCTATACTGGCACTACCTTCCAACATACCGGGAATGACGGGTACAAATAGGTCTAAAGGCATCGAGTTGCATGCCGCTATATCTTCGACCTTTTCTAAAAACTCTATAACAGAGAGTCCTTTTCCTTCCCCGAAGAATTTCAAGTTCCATTTACGGATGATGTCAAGAGCAGGGCTAAAATAGTGGGACCTGTCGGTAATGGAATGAGGAATCTGATCCATAACTCTCATGTTCGTGCCAGGGATACGTTCATGACCACTATCACCAACACTAGCAGAACACATTTCATTTCCAGCTTCTCCCGTTTTGACAAGATGGAGACCTGGACTGAAGCCTGCACGTACTGTAGCGAGAACTTACAAGTGGTGAAACAATCGTGCATTCATTCGACAGCACTAAAACCGCATCAATGAAAGCAGCGCAAAAAAAAAAAAAAAAATTATGGCAGATAGTGAAATTGCAGGGAAACTTGCTTACATAAAAGCAAATTTTGGATTTCTACCAACTGCCGTAACTGCTCTGGAAAAGTCGGAAGTGCTGCTTGTGCAGCAATTACAACTTGTGCTGAAAGTGGTGAATGATTTGGATCGCGGGTGTGGCAAAGTGGGACAAGCTGTGCCCGAGAAGATGAAGAAGGATTGGGAGAAAAATAAAGGTATCGGACAATGTGTTCAATTGCTAAAATGTTGTCAGGTGAAATAGTTCCTCTTTGTGATGTTGACGAGAGTGAATTAAATTCAAGTGACATTGTTTCCTTTAAGTATGCTCTTGTTGTGTCGGTGGACGTAGAAAGGAACTTTTCTATGTAAAAAGCTTTGTTGGCTGATATTATATACTCGTTTTCATTTGAAAATCTACACCATGTATTCGTTGTTCATTGCAACTTACACATTTCGGAATGAACAATTATTATTTTCAATATTCATAACTCGGAAATGTATTACAAAGTGTCTGTTTTGCCAATATCAATAGCTTGAATTCATTTTGTTACCACACAAGAAGAAACAATACAGAAATCATAGAAAATCAAAGGTCATTTTTTAAAAAATTTATGTCATTTTCTGCATATTTTTAGGTCATAAATGCATTTTTAATTTGCATTTTTTGCAGTTTTTAGGTCATCGTAGTCCTAGCCCTAGTAATGAAGCATGGTAAGAAGAATATGGAAGGTGTAAATATAAGAAGTTCGTACTTTTGTTGAAATACAGGGAGTCTTTCAGACTGAAGTATGAGGGGAATCAAGTGTTGGAAATTCTTGAAGCTTTCATAAAATAATGTAGTCCGGTGCTTTTAACCGATTTTACTTCTGTCGATTGCCATATGTAGTAGTCTCAATTTGTTTAACAGTTTATTGGTCCCCAGTTTTGACCGGACAATAAAGAAGGTATTCCCCAGATATTTTCTTCTTATCGTGAGAGCATCTCCTTGGCTTCCACTATGAGTGCGTTCGTAGGAGTAGAATTCATTGCCCCTAGACATATTCGGATAGCACGATACTAATAGTTTTGCTGATGATTTTAGTGCGAAGGAGAAGCACCTCCAGGATGTCTGAGATGAAAATCGAACCCACCTCTACTCAGTTGACCTCCCAAGGCTGAGTGGATCCCGTTTCAGCCCTCGTGCCACTTTTCAAATTTCGTGACTGAGCCGGGAATCGAACCCGGGCCTCCGAGGGTAGCAGCTAATAACGCTAACCACTACACCACAGAGGCGGACATGGTTACTTTTTACAAAATACAATTTTTACTCGTAATTTACTTCTTGAAATAAAATTGTGATCATTACATTCCAGTGAACGACAAGCATCACATGGAGGTAGAAACGGGGAAAATACTTCCAAACAAGTCAAACTTCACCTATAAAATCCATCACTGCTGGGGATGTTCTTAAAATTAAACACACATATTCCTCCAAGCAGCGCTGTAGTTCCAAAATGTTTGCAGGGTGTACTGTAAGATAGAGTGTCCGAATCCTTGGCTGAATGGTCAGCGTTGAGGCCAACGATTCACAGGGTCCAGGGTTCGATTCCTGGCCGAGTCGGGGATTTTAATCGCGCCTGATTAATTCTTCTGGCTCAGGGACTGGGTAATTATCCCAACACTTTCCTCTTCATATTCAGACAACACACCATACTACCACAGAAACACCCAGTAGTAATTACATCGCTCATATAGTGAAAGCTATCCGCCTGAAAAAGAGTCCAAGTTTACATCTGCGACAAAGTTCGCACACGCGGCATGTAGGAAGAGCGGCAAAAGAAGACTAAGTCAGGATATGATAAATCCCGGATGCCAGGCAACCCTGGCGTCTTAAAATTATTTGGTTGCAGCTACAGTTACTTCCCTCAGTTTGGCATAAAGAAGGCATTTTAAGACGGAAAAAAGAATACATCTATATTATAATTCACTACTTTGCTTATACAGTAGCCTTCTACTGGACCTACTTCCAGATAATAGTTTAAAAAATCTCCAAAGTGACTCTTTTGATTTCTGATCACACTTCTCACTGGTACGAACTCTTGAATTGATGAAAGTACGGTGGTTTTTCGGCCTCGTCTTCGCATATTTCACAGGTTTGAATAGGTCAACTGATGGGGTATTTGAATCAATAATGGTGGAGACGTAAGCAACGAACAGTGATGGCCTTAAATAAGTGACGAACTGATGTCTGATGATGTTATGCATCAAGCTGAACCCTCGATGTTCGCGATTGTGAGCATAGTCGGAGAATACAAATTCGCTAAAGGAATGGCGAAATTAAAGGGAAAAAACCAAAGCAGAAGACACGCAAGAAATCAGAAGCCATACTTTAACGAATGAAGTTAAGCAGAGGGCATACGGCGTATACCCGTGTATATCCTCGAATACAGCCCTGCCTTCCAGTGCCTCCTCACAGCGTCTTTTGAGCAAATGTCAAGGTGTGCTTTCCCCTAAGAGGTCGAGCTTAACGATGAACATTTTTAGAACCAATCAGTTTGTAAAGTAAATGAGAAATTCTTTTGAAATATTAAAAGTCGTCGGCCTCTGTGGTGTAGTGGTTAGTGTGATTAGCTGCCACCCCCGGAGGCCCGGGTTCGATTCCCGGCTCTGCCACGAAATTTGAAAAGTGGTACGAGGGCTGGAACGGTGTCCACTCAGCCTCGGGAGGTCAACTGAGTAGAGGTGGGTTCGATTTCCATCTCAGCCATCCTGGAGGTGGTTTTCCCCCCATTTCTCCTCCAGGCAAATGCTGGGATGGTACCTAACGTAAGGCCACGGCTGCTCCCTTCCCTCTTCCTTGTCTATCCCTACCAATCTTCCCATCCCCCTCCAAGGCGCCTGTTCAGCATAGCAAGTGAGGCCGGGCCGCTTGAGTGAGGTACTGGTCATCCTCCCCAGTTGTATCCCCGACCCAATGTCTCGCGCTCCAGGACACTGCCGTTGAGGCGGTAGAGGTGGGATCCCTCGCTGAGTCCGAGGGAAAAACCAACACTGGAGGGTAAACAGATTAAGAAAGAAAGAATATTAAAAGTCACTAACTAAAATACAAATTACTGTAAGAGAAAAATAATTTTGAAAGATCCAAGGCATCATGTTCAGTGTTTAGTCTTATTAAGTGATGAAATGGAATGGCGTATGGCTTTTAGTGCCGGGAGTGCCCGAGGACATGTTCGGCTCGCCAGGTGCAGGTCTTTTGATTTGACCCCCGTAGGCGACCTGCGCGTCATGATGAGGATGAAATGACGATGAAGACGACACATACACCCAGCCCCCGTGCCAGAGAAATTAACCAATTAAGGTTAAAATTCCCGACCCTGCCGGGAATCGAACCTGGGACCCCTGTGACCAAAGGCCAGCACGCTAACCATTTAGCCATGGAGCCGGACTTATTAAGTGATGATAGCTACTTAATGTGTCAATGCTAAACAATTTAAAAATGAAGTATTACCTTTTTCCTTGCAAAGTTCTTTATCAAGCGAGGGAATATTTCCTTAAGATTAGCATTCTATGAAGTACACAAGAACCTCGTTTATCCGGCCCTCATTAATCCGGATCTCCGGTTTATCCGGATCGAAAATAATACAAATTTTACGTGTACAATATTTCTCTTACGGGGTTGATTCTCCTTGAATGTCTTTTCCGCCAAGGATAGTTAAGGTCAGGAATTGGAAGTAAGACGCCCGCGGTCTATCAAAGGTACAGTCCCGGCATTCGCCTGGAATTGAGAATGGGAAACCGTGGACTATTCTGACTTACTTGACACATTCTCACGCATTCCCGGATGCTTGGAAGTAGATGTGGACGACTTAAATGACTGGTTGGTAAACTGTAATTCAGGCTACGGCATAATGACAGATGAATAAATGATTGCCTCTTGTTCCTCGGCAGGTGATGACGAGAGTGAAACCGGCGCTCCATCACAAGAAACAATTACTCATGGAGATGCAACAATGCAGCTGGACAAACTGATGGTCTATTTAGAATCCCAGACCTAACACTAAACAAATGTAAAATAGAAACAGCTCACACATTACTTTAGTGCATAAAACAGAGTCGTAAATGTAAGAAAAGTGTTCTTATAATATTTTGTTCAATTGAAAAAAGGCATTACTGTACAACTTATGCTAATGCATTACATAACATGTACTGTACTTGTTTTTTAGTTTTTCCGGATTATCCGGATTTTCGATCATCTGGATCACTTCCGGTCCACTTAATCCGTCTAAACGAGGCTCTTGTGTAATTGTAATTTAACTGATTACTAGTTGAAAATGTAATTTCTAAATGTAACTTAGTAAAATATTTCTCAGGTAACTGTAATTCAATCTAGTTAAGTTACTTTTTTACTTGTACTGTACTTCTCCCAACACAGCTTATTACAAATTTCACAAATTTGCAAATTATCTCCGGAAATATTAGTTCTAGTCCGCCTCTGTGATGTAGTGGGTAGTGTGATTAGTTGCCACCGCGGAAGACCAGGGTTCGATTCCCGGCTCTGCCATGAAATTTGAAAAGTGGTACGAGGCCTGGAACGAGGTCCATTCAGCCTCGAGAGGTCAACTGAGTGGAGGGGGTTCGATTCCCACCTCAGCCATCCTCCAAGTGGTTTTCCGTGGTTTCCCAGTTCTTCTCCAGGCAAATGCCGGGATGGTGCCTAACTTAAGGCCACGGCCATTTCCTTCCCTCTTCCTTGTCTATCCCTTCCGATCTTCCCATCCCCCCACAAGGTCCGCGTTCAACACAGCTGATGAGGCCACCTGGGCAAGGTACTGGTCCTTCTCACTTTCATCCTACTTTTTATACAGTTCATCCATTCATCCACTCAGTCATGAATCAACTCTTCCCAGTCGGTGTCTATCCGGGACTGGGTGAGAAGGGTGTTTATCCATACATTATTTAATTCATTCAGTTCATTCAAAGTGTATGTTGTTTGTAACTGTAGGATAACTCTATAAAGATTGATGACACAAAAGTAAACACTAATACAACTTAGTAAGATACAATTTTGTCCTAGACTATGTAACTCTGTTAACGTCTAGGACGAAATAAATAAATACACTTTCAAGAAAAAACCTAATGTTTAATGTAGTAGTAGGAAAGTAGTAATAAGCAAAATAATGCATGTACCAAACATATTTTGGATTACTATAAATGATTACTCCCTCACCAATAATTTCAGGTGATCTGAAACTGGGGGATGGAACTATTCTATTTTACTGGTCCTTCTCCCCAGTTGTATCCCCGACAAAATGTCTCACTTTCCAGGACACTGCCCTTGTTGCGGTAATTATGGGTATCCCTCGCTGAGTCTGAGGGAAGAACCAACCCTGGACGGTAAACTGATTAAATAATAATAATAATAATAATAATAATAATAATAATAATAATAATAATAATAATAATAATAATAATAATAATGCCACGCCGCTTCCTTCCCACGCCCAGGCCTTCCCTATCCCATCATTGCCGTAAGACCTGTGTCGGTGCGACATAAAGCAAATTGTAAAATAATAATAATAATAATAATAATAATAATAATAATAATCGTCATCATCAACGTGTAGTGTAGCTAGTGTGATATAAAGTACAGCAGGACGAAATGACGTCCAATCAAGGGCTTACGAATATTGCATTCCACGGAATGTACAGTATATCGCGCAGATCCTTTTATTATCGGCTAAGATCTATTAGAATGGCATACTGTATCTTTTATCGTGTGAAGAATCTCTTTCTTCACGTACAGTACGTGCGATGATAAAATAAAATGTAAACTATCTTACCTTACGTTGCTGTAGTTGTGATATGTGATCTACTGATCTCTCTCTGGCTGGCTGAAAACCTGTTGAGATTCTGGCACTCCTTGAATGAACTCATCAAGAATTTAGTCCATGTTTAGTGGCTACACCTTTACCTGGGAACAGGTAATGCAACACTATATTCTTCAATGTCGAAGGTTGGTAAAGGGTCACTGTAGCGTATCGTTGTTTCTCAGAGGGAAACGATTAAATTTGTGACTATTTCTTTTGAACATTTACTTTATTTATGGGATCTTTCAAACCTTTCAATAATAATAATAATAATAATAATAATAATAATAATAATAATAATAATAATAATAATAATAATAATAATAATAATAATAATACCGGGCGAGTTGGCCGTGCGGTTAGGGGCGCGCAGCTGTGAGTTCGCAGCTGGGAGATAGTGGGTTCGAACCACACTGTCGGCAGCCCTGAAGATGGTTTTCCGTGGTTTCCCATTTTCACACCAGGCAAATGCTGGGGATGTACCTTAATTAAGGCCACGGCCGCTTCCTTCCCACTCCTAGCCCTTTCCTGTACCATCGTCGCCATAAGTCCTATATGTGTCGATACGTCGTAAAACAAATTGTCTCCGCGAAACGTAAATACATTGTCATTGTTTTGTTTGACATGAAAAAATACCAAAATATTGTTTCTATCTGAATTATGATGTTAGGTTATACGGTACGTATTTGCTTTCAACCCTGACGTTCAAGGGAAATTTGTATTTATATATGTTCGTCGCCATAAGACTTACGTGACATACAGTGAGATTGGTATCTGTGTCGGAGCTATCTATAGCAAATAGCAAGGGAAAAAAATATTTTAATTCAACACAAGACTTCCTAGTGGTCATGAGCGTTAAGGTGTCAAGTCTCTAGAGTCTGACACCGTGGTTAGCCGGTTCAAGTCCCGTTGGTGGAAAAAAGTCAACATCATAATGTTGGTCAGCAGGGTAGGAGAGGTGGTGGTATACATTTTCTAATCATTAGATTGCGTGACAAAAATCTTGGATTCAATTCAACTTTGCAGTGTTCATATGGAGTGAGGGCATATGAGATTTGTCTGTTCAAAAGGCGCTGTTTCCACCAAAAGAATGTTCTGTTAAAACGCATGAAACGTACAATAAAAGGCAAATGGAACGTACCCGTGATCTGGTAAGGAACAACTTTTAATGAATTACACCTTTCTCGTCTGGTTTGCTCATGGCATTCGATAGTATTAAATTATTCTAATGTAATGCATGTGAAGAAATAGAATTGTTTTTGAAGTGGAAATAGCACCTTTTGAACAATGTGTAATGTAACAAAATGTAACAAAAAAAAGCTTTTCAGTCTGTCAAACACAGCCATTTCAATATAAATTATAACACTATAAACATACCTGTAAAAAATACACACTATTATACAAAGAATGACATGTTTCGTTCTACAGGAACATCCTCGGATTCTATCATATCATTTAAAACATGCTAAGCGTAACGGTTAGTGTTATTAGCTGCCGTCCTCGGGGGCCCGTGTACGATTCTCGGTACTGCCAACAATTTAAGGATGGCAGGAGGGCTGGTATATGGTTGGAATGGTACATGCTGCTCACCTCCATTGGGTTGTGCCTGATTAGAGCTGCGCCACCTCGCGATGAGGACACAAATTTACTTAAAATATGCGTATATGTGTACAGTATTGTTTACGTTGTGTAAACTTATCAATGATATAGAGTTTAGTGATAACATGAACTAGTATTGACAAAAAATCAATTTACAAGTATTAATATAATGAACAGCTTCCGTACTTATTTAAACTGCCGATGCTAAGTCCGTTGCCACCAAATACTACTTCAGGACAGATGATGGTACTGATGGCGATTCATTCGATGGATGGGGACTTTACTGTAAGACTTGAGGAGGTTCCTTGATGTTATTCCACAGGAGTAATTTATGTACTGACACCGGGTTTCATCCTCTCCCTACCTCCTTATCATCATCATCATCATCCCACATCCAGACCCGTAGGTCGCCCGTGGGAGTCTAATAGAAAGACCTGCAGTAGGCGAGCTGAACATATTCTCGGACAATCCCAGTACTACGATAAATAAATAAATAAATAAATAAATAAATAAATAAATAAATAAATAAATAAATAAATAAATACTACAGACATAAAAAAAACTAATAATTTGAGGCACATACTTATGATGTAGGCCTATATACAACCATTTCTATACCAGTGGTAATAAAGCTACATACCTCATTTACTGTAAGATATTCATCTATACAGTATATTGATAAAATACAGCAGTGGTAACGATGCGCCGTTTTTGTCTAACTTCACAATGATATTAATGCATGCATTTCAATGGTGCTGGCAAAGGCATTAAGTGGGCAAAAATGATTATAGCCGTTGCGATTTATAGAGGTTTAACAATTTACGGAACCTACTGCTCCTAGTAAAATAGTGCACTATATCAATCAATTAAATTATAAGTTAGCAAGATAATTTTATATATTTGAAGGACAGAATGAGTTAATCAACGGCGAGTGTTTATGTTATTCAGTCTCTAAGGTAAATGAAATAAATTGACTTTTTGCCGGGAGAACATAATATTATACATTGCATTGTGAACGCAGATACGGACTATCAACAACGGCATTAAACAATATTATAGTTTACCAAAGTGCTGTAACTTTTTGCCTGCTTATATGTGTGTGTGTTGTTTTTCCTTCTTCCCAGTAGTTTGACGGCGCACTTACACATCCATGTTTTACAGTGATGGTAGAATAGTAAACCGCAGAAAACCACCTTCAAAGTACTTGACGATGGAATTCAAACCGGTCATCTGCCGAATGTAAGCTTGCAGCTATTTGTATTTTATGATTATAATGATCATAATATTACTATAACTATAAGCCGGACTGAGGGGCTCAGACGGTTGAGCGCTGGTCCTCTGACCCCAACTTGGCAGGTTCGATCCTAGCTCAGGTCGATAGTATTTAAAAGTGCTCAAATACGTCAGCCTCGTGTCGGTAGATTCACTGGCACGTAAACATTTCCTACAAGACATAATTCCGGCACCTCGGCGTCTCCGAAAACCGCAAAAGTAGTTGGTGGGACGTAAATTTAATAACATTATTATTATTATTATTATTATTATTATTATTATTATTATTATTATTATTATTATTATTATTATTATATGTCGGCAGATTAACTAGGATGATATCAGCATGGACGGACATAATTTTGAGAGAGTAGAAACCTTCTATACACTGCAGTCCTATCGCCATCTATTGATGCAGTATTCGAGCATCGCAGCGCCAGTGCTACATCTAGAGTATTATTTACTAAGTCTATGGGTCTAACATGTAAGGTCATCGGCCCTGCAACCAGACTACTGTTATATTGACGTCCGAAACGGGGGAGGAGCTTACGGTCAGCTGTTTCCAATATGGCGGCGAGATAGTGACGGGAAGTAAACACGACAGTGATCGGGTGTGCGTCTGTAGGATTTATAAAGTGTTCAGAATGTCTTTGGTGTCGTATGCGCAACTGTTGAGAGTTGTCGGAGATTTCACGCGTCCATTAGTGGAAGGGGAAGAAATATTCAAGCGTAATTACTTGCTATGTGTAGGTAAAAAGTTTGAAACAGAAGATGAAACTGGTGTTGTAGCGTTGTGTTTACAATTATCCCACATAGATTCCAACCCCCACAAAGTTAATGTTGTCTTGAACAAAGGGAGTGAAAATGTGTAGTGCAATTGTACATGTAAAGCGGGTTTGTCCGAGAAATGTTACCATTGACACACTAATTCACCTTAACAGTTAAGCTACTGTAATTTTCCACTATTAGAGGTTATGGAGTAATTTCTTGTTGACACCGAGCTCGATAGCTGCAGTCGCTTAAGTGCGGCCAGTATCCAGTATTCGGGAGATAGTAGGTTCGAACCCCACTGTCGGCAGCCCTGAAAATGGTTTTCCGTGGTTTCCCATTTTCACACCAGGCAAATGCTGGGGCTGTACCTTAATTAAGGCCACGGCCGCTTCCTTCCCACTCCTAGCCCTTTCCTGTCCCATCGTCGCCATAAGACCTATCTGTGTCGGTGCGACGTAAAGCAACTTAGCAAAAAAAAAAAAATATATCTTGTTGATTTGGTCCATGCCAAAGCCTTAGCCAGGTGACGGGGGAGTTATGTCTTGTAAACTGTAATCTTGGGGAAGAAATAAAATAATAATTCTACTAAGTAAATGTTGTAAAGCAAATAAATCCTAGGCTTTATACAGGCTTGTGTTGGAACAGCCCACATCCTAATCTTAATATTCTTCCATTTTTACGATCAGCACAATAGAACCGACAATAATAAGTATAAAAATTATAACTACCTACAGAATATGCAGAGCAAAGTTTGAAAATTATAATTTAAGAGTACTCTAACCACTACAGTTACAGCTGCTTGGGGTTGAAGAATACTTGGTTTGTCCAATTCTACCAAATAATTAGGTTATGGCTTCTAATTTATGATGACCGGGCGAGTTGGCCGTGCGGTTAGGAGCGTGCAGCTATGAGCTCGCATCCGGGAGATAGTGGGTTCGAACCCCACTGTTGGCAGCCCTGAAGATGGTTTTCCGTGGTTTCCCAAATGCTGGGGCTGTGCCTTAATTAAGGTCACGGCCGCTTCCTTCCCATTCCTAGGCCTTTCCTGTCCCATCGTCGCCATAAGACCTATCTGTGTCGATGTGACGAAAAACAAATAGCAAAAAAAGCTAATTTGTGATGGCAAAATACTACATATTTTCTTTCATTGATAGAAGTATTTTATAGGCAATTTAAATGCAGTGCTTAATTACTACCAGTTAAAGATATTACTCACATGCAGATATTTAATTTACTGTCTGGTATTACACATATGAAGAAGTTTACAAAGAGCAGATCACATTCTGTGTGCGGCACTGAAGTATTAGGCTACAAGTTTATCAGTATTTTTGATGTAGCTAAATCTTTGTGAATATAAATTAGAGACAATAACTATCAATGAGTACAATAAACAGTACCGGTACCTATGCTGTGGAAAGAAGTCGTCTTCACGAGAATGCAGACTGCACACTGTCATATATCGCGTAACGCGTTTTCCAATTAACAGCGCGGAAGCCCATCTTTCTCTGAACTTTTTGTACAGGGAAGTAGTGAAGTGATTTCGCATCCGTTTTATACGATTTGCAGAGCAGTACCTCCTCAAATTTGGCAATTTTCTTTCTGTTTCCATCACGACGTCAATGCTTCGCCATGTAAATAAACCTCACCAGTCACTATGTTGCAGCTTCAACATTCTACCGCGTGGCTGCGCCATCCAACTTTTCTGACGTCAATAGTGTGCAGTCGCGTGCGAAGTTGAGTGAGCATGCTGTTGGCAAAAGCTGGATTGTTTGGCGCTGTCACTACTGGAGTTTCTCGATGAATTGAAGTCGTATACTTCTCTTAAGGAAAATGTCAGTCTCCTGGACAGCTTATGTCTACACAGGGAGGTTCATAAACGGCAATGGCGTATCATTTCACTGGTATGTTTATTTGAAATTCATTTTCGTGCGAATAAAATAATAATTTGTATGAAGTTATCGTCATGTGGTTTGACCTACTTGCGCTGACTTCGCGGTTTCTTTCCCTGTCGGCGTGAAAGAGATTCTTTGGACTTTACCATATTTACCATATTATAAAGAGGAAAATTTTGTATTGTTTGTTTGTAACGAATAGACTCAAAAACTACTGAACCGATTTTAAAAATTTCTTCACCTATAGAAAGCTACATTGCCAGTGAGTAACATGGGCTGTATTTTATTTTCAAAACAATTCGAGGTGGGGGCACGGGGGAAATATAAATATAATAGGTTAGGTAAAATATCGAATTTGTCGTATAAGGACGAGACAAAGCTTAATTTAATCCTCTTGACGCAAAGAACAAAACTCGGTGAGCCATACGGGCCCGAAAACCATGTTTTAAGGCCGTAAAAGCAACCGTTACGGAGATATTTGCACCACACTACCCCATCTCTAGGAATCGGATAAAAGAAATGAACTGCCGTTACCATGGCAACGTCCGCTCCAGGATTCTAGAGCAGCGAGATTATGCATGTACGTTTGGGCATAGCTGCCAACCAAAATTTGTACACATAAGACTTACTATCTGGAAAAAATATACGTTGGGTAAGGCACTCATAGGACTCCTTTGGGCGGGGATGGAATGGGGGTGAAGTATAAAATCTTATCTTACTTACTATATATAAAAATGGATTTATGTGTGTGTATGTGTAGATGACACGTCTCCTCCTAAACCACTGGAGCAATTTCAAGCAAACTTGGCACACGTATTACTTACTATCGGGAGACGAACACTGTGGGGATAAGCCATCCCTAGCACCCTTAAGGAAGGGGGGTCAGGGGGGTTAGTTATGAAAATAATCGAGAATAGTGTCGAATTCGTAGTTTTCGGGGTCGCTGAGTTGAAAAGTAATATTGAAGATTTTTTTAAAGTCCAAGTTCAGGTGGGGAGCGAGTGGGGGTGAGATATAGAAATAATTAAAAACAGTTTCGAATCCATAGATTTCAGGGTCTCTGAGATGAATAGTAATAGTCCGGATTTTGTACAGGTCCAAGTGGGGGGGGGGGGGGGCGAAGGGGGTGAGATATAAAAATAATCGAAAAACTATAATAAATGTTATCTTTTTCTTCTTCTTACTATATATAAATGGATGTACAGTATGTGTGTGCGTGGGTGTGTGTGTTTAAATGACACAACTCCTCCTAAACCACTGGAGAAATTTCACCAAACTTGGTACACTTATCAATTAGTATCAGGAGACAAACCGCGTGGGGGTAAGACACCCCTGGCACTCTTATGGGTAGGGGGCGAGGGGGGTGGTATAAAAATAATCTAGAATAGTATCGAATCCATAGTTTTCGTGGTCGCTGAAATGAATAGTGACACTCCGAATTTTTAAAGTTCATGTTCAGCCCCCTTTGGGGTGAGGGTTAGGGGGGAGTGAGATAGGAAAATAATTGAAAACAGTGTCGAATCTACAGTTTTCAGGGTCACTGAGATGAATGGTGACAATCCAGATTTTTTATCTCTTAGGGGTAGGGGGCGAGAGGGGGACAGTCTCATTGACAGATTAATTTTTGACAGGATCACATACTTCCCAGTCGATTCGAGCTTCCATAAGGACGAAGTTTTACTCGAAAATCAAATCATCTAAAACTTGAAATCAAACACATCTAAATAAATCTAAAACTACATAATAGATCGTAACATATCAATCTGCAAGTCAAAAAGGAATTATATAAAAATTCACTTCACACATAACTAACTGGTAATACAAATCTTAAAGGGAAATATTCAGAAACTATCAGGGCAATGCCAGGTACTACAGCTGGTACGAAATATAAGGGAAGACGTTTTTCTTTCACTGAATGGCCATGTCTTTGAAAGCGAATATCCAGAAAATCCAGTGAAAGTGTATACGAATATAGGCCTATGTATATATCGTGTTGGCAGATCATACATGCATGATCCCACTGTTAGAAGTAGGTTAACAAAGACAATTTTGTTTCGTAACCAATAGGTTGACACACTGTTCCTCTTCATTATAGTCTGAAAGTAATGTTGATTTCTCAACATATTTCTTACAGCCCTGATTATATTGCTCATGGCCATGCCAACTCAGTGTTTAGAGGTTCACTTGATGTTTTTTCTTTTCTTGTAATGCCACTGATTTGCATGATACCGAGCGAATGGTTGCAGGTTTTGGGTCGCATAGCTGTGAACTTGCATTCGGGAGATAGTGGATTCAAAGTCCACTGTCGGTAGCCCTGAGGATGCTTTTCCGTGGTTTCCCATTTTTACACCACGCAAATGTTGGAGCTGTACCTTAATTAACGACACGGCAGCTTCCTAACCACTCCTAGCCCTTTCCTATCACACCGTCTCCATAAAAACTATCTGTGTTGGTGCGTCGTAAAGCAAATTGTTGTATGTGTATGTTTAGTCCTCAGCCCGAAGGCTGGTTAGATCCTCAACAGCTCCGCCATCAGCTGTCATAGATGGCCTAGGCATCACTGAAGAGGCGTACTAGGGAAATGAGGAGTGAAGTAGTTTCCCGTTGCTGTCCTCACCGAGCCAGAAGTTGCTATTACATATCAGTCTGCCAACCCCACTGAAATGCATGCACCAACCGACCCTATGAGCAATATGTTCACACCATTCATAGCAGGGACTGGCTGCAGAAGGAATGACATTACTAGCATCGCTCATACCTCAGTCACTTTCATTTTGTCAAAGCCAAGGATAAAGCTGAGACAGATCAATGAAAGTAACAAAATTGCTCTAGCCTATGCCAGAAGACATAGTGCACTGTACACACTGGGTCCCGCCAGCAAACAAACAAAATATGATTGTAAAGATTTTTTTCAGTTCTCTTCAATCATATCATTTACCACTCTCACTTTCCATTCAAGGGAGTCATTTTACAACTTAAAATCTTAAAGCAAATCAAACATTTCACGGAAAGCTATTAAAAAACTCCATAATAGACTGAAACCACAACTGAGTGTCATATTTCCATTTGTAACCATGTTTAGAGAGCAATGATGATAATGATGATGATAATAATAATAATAATATTGGCTTTACGTCCCATTAATTACTTTTACGGGTTTCGGAGACGGCGAGGTGCCGAAATTTTGTCCCACGGGAGTTCCTTTACGTACCAGCAAATTTCCGACACGCGGCTGACATATTTGAGCACCAAATAATCAGCGGACTGAGCTAATATCGAACCCGCCAACTTGGGCTCAGAAAGCCAGCGCCCTAATCGGCGATGACAATATGTTGTCTACCTTGCTCCAAAATCTAGCCAACGCTTTTAGGCCTAAAAACTCGCTTATTAGCTTCGTACGAGAGAGAATGTTTTCGGTCGTTGAGCAGAATTACCGGTATGCCGATGTCCTGTCCATTTATTATATTTACAGAAAATATAGCGAAATGTACGTATCCCCATTCTAAAAGTATGTTGTTAGAAGACTTAGCATGAACAGTAAATTCTAAATTGAATTTCTTTACTTAACTGCAATTGAACACCGTTCTTTCTTGTCAAGCATTTATCCTATTTTTTTTTTTTTTTTTTTTTTTTTTTTTGAGCTTTCTTTCTACTGGAGAGAAACGTCGCAAGTATACTGTAGTCTCTGAGACTGTTTACATGTAAGAATTTAAAACCATATCAATATCCACACAGTTTTTTTTACTAACTCTGTGGTTAGGCCCCTTTAAACAAGCAAATCTGGTTGCATCCCTGTAAGCCGCTCAGTTCCAGTCAAGTGATCAGCTGAAAGACGTTTAAAAGGCAAGCCGGTAGAGTACGCCTGTATTTCAGTTCAATGCCACCGCCGTCTCGATCCTCCTCGATCCTCCTATACTGCCTGCTCTATGCGAGCCTTTTTGCGACTACGCTGCGACAAAATTTCTCCGCTAGATGGCAGACATAGACGCACAATGGTCTAAACTTATTCTAATGACGACAGCCTACAAAACACTATGCAGTATGGCCATATGTTCACTGAAGCTCGTAAAATACATCAGTAATATTAAATATCGGCAATATTACCTGCACGAAGTCGCAGTTGGCCTCTTCATGCACAATTTAAAGATTTTCCTGGACGAAGGCTTGGAGTGGTACCGTACTTTTTGTGTTCTTGCCAACGCAATATCAAATAATAGAGGTCTTACGAACTTGGTTAGGATAATATCACTAACATTTTGCTGATGTTCCTTGACCTCACACTGTAACAAAACACATTCTGAAAGATTTTAAATATTTGTTTTACGTCGCACCGATACAGATGGGTCTTATGGCGATGGTCGGATAGTAAAGGCGTAGGAATGGGAAGGAAGCGGCCGTGGCCTTAATTAAGGTACAGCCCAGAATTTGCCTGGTGTGAAAATGGGAAACCACGGAAAACTAACTTCAGGGCTGCCGACCGTGGGGTTCGAACCCACTATCTCCCGGATGCAAGCTCATAGCTGCGCGTTCCTAACTGCACGGCTAACTCGCCCGGTATTCTGAAAGGGAAGACGTCGCAAGTCCTCGTATTACGCTCATACGCTCGAAGGACTTCGACAATAGGGCACATCAGTTTAAACGAACTCCTGGAGATGCTTCACCAGAGCAACAAAACTAGGTTTTGGGTATCGAACTCCTTCTCTGTCCTGATGTATAATCAGTTCCATTTAGAGGTGTCGAAGCTCTAGGCAGTGAGATGTTGCTGACACAAATGTCACACTCTGTCCTCTCCTCAACAAACGAACCTAGTAACCGCAAGCTAGGATTTGATTTCCTGTTTCTAGTTTGATTGGAATATTATCGTCTGGATATCGGAGGTTGTCCAAAATGTCTAAACATGAAGGCGTTTAGTGATTGTCCGTCACAATTTTTATCGCAAGGAATCCACTATCCTCCACGGCTTTAATCACCTTCTGGAAAAAATCCGCAGCCTCTTTCCAGTCATTCGACCAGGCCAGGAATGGAATGAATGAAGCCCCCATCTAGCAGGCAGGATAGGAATTGTGCCGGCTGGCGAAGCCTGTCGCATCCCTCCGGGGCAATGATTAATGAATGACAGATGAAATGAAATGATATTCGAGAGTGTTGCTGGAATTAAATATCACAGGGAAAATCGGAGTATCCGGAGAAAAACCTGTCCCGCCTCCGCTTTGTCCAGCACAAATCTCACATGGAATGACCGGGATTTGAACCACAGAACGCAGCGGTGAGAGGCCGGCGTCTATCGCCTGAGCCGCGGAGGCTCCATCAAATTCTGAAATAAGGTGTAAAGGCACAGATACGAGAGTAATCTGAGGATATCCAATTACTTCCTTCATTAGGTCCTTGCCTAGATAAAGCCGACAGCCGCTTTTCTCTCAGTTCTCTTCTAGACTGTATTTCATGGAGTCGTATATTTTCTGGCTGCGAACAACCTTGCTGAGATTGGCAACATGGTATACAACAGTTGAATATTTCGGGGAAAGAATCTGAAGTTTCAGTTCTACGAAAAATATACCTTGCACGAACGGAAATAAACAAGTACTGGACATACTAGGCAATGACATGGCCATTGCGGGGGGGTTTTCCTTTCCACTTAAAATCACTTTTGAAATATCTATAAACATAACATGATTAATTCATTTCACAGTTCTATTCAAAATATATCTTGTATGAACGAAAGTGACGAGACACGTTTACTCATTGTACAAAATAACTCAGGTTTTCATACACATTCACGCACCAATAATACAGTGCTACACCCACACTGACAGCGAAGATTGTGCGTCTACTGCTGCACTCTTACGGCGATTTGGAGAACTATTGGTAGTCGCGCCTTCCTGTGTTAAACTAGTGGCATAGAGCAGGCAGTATAAGAGGATCGAGGCGGCGGTGTTCAATGCTTACTTAATACAACGAGCTGCCAACAGATAGCAGCTATTTGGTATTCGACGGCTGTATACCTCTGCTTCCACTAGTTACCCTATTGCCTCTTTGATGAAAGCGAAACGTCATATTTATAAGTTGCTTCGAATGGCACTGCGGTCAACGTGCTCATTAACCACATGTAGGCTACTTATGAGAATACCGTCTGACAGACTCGTTTCCTGTGATGTGTTTTCTAATCTGCCTGACTTGGGTTACATATAGCCAGAATTGGCAAATGTGCCATGTTTCAGCCCTAATTGGCGGAACTGGAAAGTGAGTACCGGTATAACACTCGGAAAGGTGGTAACATGATGATTAGCTTTCTTAACCAGACCTATTGGAAAGCACAACACTTAGGCTATAGCCTACATTTGTATGCTCAAATTCCTTTTTATGGATGAAATGAAGTTAATAATAATAATAATAATAGCCCATATCCATTCATGGTAAGTTGTATCCCCTCGACCCCAAGACGCACGCTCCAGTACGGTACGCTACCCTTGTTGAGATAGAGGCGGAATCCCGAGAGAAACTTTTCTAGACTCACAGAGCGCGCTGATGCTATGCGGAATATTGAACACTTTCGCGCATCGCCATGTTGCGGGCGCTTCAGCTTCGAATCATGGCTAGCACGTGCTAATGTTTACAGACCCTTGCATGTTTTCGATTTGATATGAATCATGCCTGTTAGCGGATCTGTTTTAGTATTATATGTGACGGAGTGATAATATATTGTCAAATATTTTCAAGGAATGTGGGAGCTGATACATTACAGTAGCTTCGGCAATATTAGGCCTAAAGTTAGGCCTTACCTGTAAAATGGAAAGATATTCACGAGGGTGAGTTCGTGTGCAGCCTTCATTTGTACAGGTTGCTATCGGAAGGGATCTGGTATTTCTTTTCACATGTGAGTAGAAATAGAACTGTTATAAAATAACTTTAATTTACCATAGGGCCTAATCGAGAACTAAACAGGTTATAGGGTGGTTGATTCAGAGAACGTATGGACATGAAATTTAGAATATTTAGGCTTCTTTTTTGTTTGCCTTTTTCCAATACATCGGAGATAATTGTTTAGAACTAAACAGCTGTTCTAAAAAAGGCTACACATTTTTCACACAAACTGTGTTGCGGTATTACAAATTTGATAAACCTGGGCCTAGAATTCGTAAGATATGATTAATACAACTTGATAAAACCTTTTAATATTAGGGTAAGATATTTCTTCAAATTATCAATTATCTGAAAAATTATTAATTAGTATCGTGTCTTCATTTCTCCAATTTTTCCCATTTACTTTATAATGAAAGAATACAATTGTTAATCCGCTATTCCAGATAGATCTGACAATATAAAATCTAAATAAAGCTCATTACAATCTTGTCAATCCTAGTCTGCATTAGGAAACGCTAATCAAAATAACTGTCCACTATGATATTAATATTTTTGTTTACAAGTGCTTTACTTTCAGTTTTATCTATTTTCATTCTGGTGTAAATCATGGTGCTCGTATTAGGGAAAAATTAAAACGCACTTTCAATTTTTATGTGCTCAGATAATGTTAATTCAGAATGAGTTTGTAAAAGCAGTAATATTCAAGAAGATAATATTATGAGGAGGGTTTTACATCTTAAATGATACCATTCTTACTTAAGCCTAACCGGTCGAGTTGCCCGTGCGGTTAGGACCGCGCAGCTGTGAGCTTGCATCCGGGATATAGTGGGTTCGAACCCCACTGTCGGCAGCCCTGAAGATGGTTTTCCGCGGTTTCCCATTTTCACACCAGGCAAATGCTGGGGCTGACTTTAATTAAGGCCACGGGCTCTTCCTTCTCACTCCTAGGCCTTTCCTATCCCATCGTCGCGATAACCTATCTGTGTCGGTGCGACGTAAAGCAAATTGGTAAAAATAAAACTTAAGCCTAAACCACGCAGAGAAACTCAAATTAACCCTAGACATTCATTTCATTTTAAGAAATACACAATAGAAGACTACCACTAGTGTAACAAATGTCAGGCAGCATTTACCTAAATCCAAATCACACAATAATAACAACTTCTGCTCATCCAGTCACGTTATTTCATATCCAAACCAAATCCTATGGCACAACAGGCCCGAAAGGCCATGGCCTACCAAGGGACCGCTGCTCAGCCTGAAGGCCTGTAGATTACGAGGTGCCATGTGGTCAGCATGGTGAATCCTTTCGGCCGTTATCTCACCGTCAGATAGCTCCGCAATTGTAACCACGTACGCTGAGCGGATCTTGAACCAGCACTCAGATCCAGGTACAAATATCTGACCTGGCCGGGGATTGAACGCGGAGCCTCCGGGTAAGAAGTAGACACGCTACCCCTACACCGCAGAGCCGGCATTTCATATTCAGAAAATGATAAAATATGTATCTGATTGTTGTAGAATGATTTCTGCAGTCATGTACATTTTAAACAATGTGTTCAGAGAATTGAGTAAAATTTGCTGTAGGCCTAATGACTTATCAGAGAGGAATCGTAAGCTATGTACCTTTCATAGACAGATTTTATTTCACAGGTTTCCTTTTTTGTTGATATTGAAGATTATTGTTATCGGTGCAGGAGTTTGTAAATATTTATGTGTTTTGCAGTCTGCTGAGAGACAGGCAATTTTTATCTCACGATATGTGATCATACTTAAGTTGTAGACTGCTTTTTGGACATGTCTTTTTATTTTCAATAAAGCTAAATTGTAGAGTCTAGGTTTCTCAAGAGACAGATTGTCACGTGAACCTCGTCCTTTGAGTTTGGCCTTCTTGCGATACGTACAATGTTCGAACAAATTAGTTACAAACATGACTCTTATACAGTATTAAAGTGAGCGGCGTGATACTTTTCGAGGCAGTGCTAGTGTATTTTTGTAGTAGTGTATTTTTCAGTCTTCTTATTGTCTGCTAAAGTTTTTTTTTTTTTTTTTTTTTTTTTTTTTAGGTGCGCCACCTATGGGCTATCCAAAGGATTTGTGTAGATTGTTCAGTTTTTATACAGAAATATATTTTAATATTACCACAGTCTTCATACTACGTATATTTATTGCGTGTGTACACGGTAATCGGTGTAGGCTGTCATTAATTTTGTAGGGTGGATGTTTTCATGTGTGCGAAATTTATGTTAAAGCACGTATTCCATACGGTCTCCGCGTCAAGCTGAGGAGCGCCCGCAACATGGCGGTACGCGCATGGACATGTCTTCCCCAGTCACACGCTACTGCGCAGCCAGCGGTGTGGGGCCTTGGAGGGGAAAATGAATCCTGGACGGTAAACCGAGTAAGAAAAAATAAAATTTACTTATTGAAATAAAATTGTAATCGTTACATTGCAGTAATTGATATAGGCCTACATCACACGGAAGCAGAAACGGGGAAGAAATAAATAATGATGAAGATAACTTTTCAGTTCTACTACAGCAGAACCAGTTACTTCACCAGTTCTGGGTGAGTTATTTTCTTACCTCTTCAGAACTTCTGCAGACAACATTCTTATATCAACGACGTTCTTAGAATTAAACACAGGTATTTCTTCACGTGCTCCTGTAGGGCGACTTTCCATTAAATGCAGATTTGTACTTTCCCCCAAAGACGTCGAGATTTAGCTATGAGAATCTTAAGAATATTATTTGAAACGCTAAGTCATTAACTATAATAAACATGATGGTAAACGATAATTTCGGATTTTCCAAGGTATCATGTTTAGCGTTGGCAATGTCTTCTCGTGTCCCAAACCATCTCCCACTTTGGAGACGAGGTCAAAATAGCATGGAGACATGCCTGGTGAGTATGGCGGATGTTCCAGTACTTCCTACGCTGTTCTTGTCTCGTCACATCCATTCTGCACGGAGCTTGACTTACCACTGCAGTCCCATCACCCTGTGTGTGGTACCTGTCCAATACACCGCGATCTCGTGCTGTGCCCATGTACTATGAGTATCATCCTTTCCAGGTCATATGACCATTGTATGGTATCATAGTGCAAATGTGAGGAAAAATACAGTTGCCATGACTGATGCTTCAAATCTTTTTACCTCTCTGTTGTCATTGTACATCTCAGAGATATCTTTACTCTATCTAATGCTAAGAAACACATTTCTCTTACCACAATAACCACTGATATGTTCGTAGTATTATTTTCAACAATAGCACATTCGGAAATACAAGTCAGTGAACTGTGTAGCTTTCTTTCTTTCAGAGAACTACCTGCTACCCTTCTCGGTCACTGTTTGCTTGTGACCGAGGCTCTCTCATTACAGCAGGCCTCTTCCCCAAGAAACACAGCCAGCGGCAACGTTTGGAGACCATGCACTTTAAACGTCTGCTCTAAGGTCACATGTGTGTTGTGAACGGGAGCTGCTATATACCATTTTACGCTCTATTCTAATGCCAGATTATGCAGTTTAAATGCAATAGTTACCTTCCTTATGAGCTTAAAACCTGTATCGCCCTTGTATAATGTACTGAGAAGTAAACATTAAAAATTAATGTTTATTGGGAGGGCACTTGAGAGCCTCCGTGGCTCAGACGGCAGCGCGTCAGCCTCTCACCGCTGGATACCGAGGCTCAAATCCCGTCACTTCAAGTGAGATTTGTGCTGGACAAAGCGGAGGCGGGACAGATTTTTCTCCGGGTACTCCGGTTTTCCCTGTCATCTTTCATTCCAGCAACACTCTCCATTCTCATTTCATAGCATCTATCAGTCATTAATAAATTGCTTTGGTAGTGGCGACCCCATCGTACTAACAGCCTATATCTACATCATTCATTACATCCCTGACCCGGTCAATGACTGGAAAACAGGTTGTAGGTATTTCATTGGGAGGGCACGTGACCTTGTGACCTTATGCGCCAATCGCCACTCCACGGAGGTGTGACAGAAGTACTATCAAGGAATAACCTTTCGCTAACCACTGCAGTGTACACAGAAGGGGAGAAGGACTGGTCGTGCTAACCTGTTTATTACTTGACAGTACGCTCTTTAGTACAGTGCGTTGTTTGTATCTATTTCTCTACAACCAAATAATCTCTCTCTCTGATGATCACGCTAATCATCGATCAGGCAACTAAAAAAACTCGAATGAAAAATTTATCAACAAACGCAAACACACTACCAAGCAATACCAAATACCAAGTTAAATTTGATATGAACTACCGCACTTGGGGAACAATTCTTTAATCATTTCCAAATATGAAAAAAATATAAATTATTTACTTTCTCCAGCTTTTCAGAGGTATTTCTGGGGTATCTGGAGGAGGATGTTCTAATTCTTTCAGGTGAATATTTTAATGTGGGATCGACCGTGATTTGAACATCGATGGTCCGTTTGGGAAGCCAGCAGTTACGCTACTGCACTATAATAATAATAATAATAATAATAATAATAATAATAATAATAATAATAATAATAATAATAATAATAATAATAATTCGTGTGACTATTTCTAGCCGTGTGCAGCCCTTGTAAGGCAGACCCTCCGATGAGGGTGGGCGGCATCTGCCATGTGTAGGTAACTGCGTGTTATTGTGGTGAAGGATAGTGTTGTGTGTTGTGTGTGAGTTGCAGGGATGTTGGGGACAGCACAAACACCCAGCCCACGAGCCACTGGAATTAACCAATTAAGGTTAAAATCCCCGACCCGGCCGGGAATCAAACCCGGGACCCTCTGAACCGAAGGCCAGTATGCTCACCATTCAACCAACGAGTCGGACAGCTACTGCACTAATTACGGCTTAATTAAAATTTGATAAATGGTCATTTACTAAAAATGTATTGGTCGAACGATCCTTACTAAGGAAATTCCCAAAAAGTGGTGTTTGTGATAGTACATCATACACCATCTCGTGCTTCCCCTCATTACTTACTGCCAGAGCCCGGAAGTTCAGGCATTTATAGGCAGGCAAATAAACACTTACAATTTAGGAAATAGGTAATAAGATAATGAAAGTAGGCATTTAAAAAATGACGAAGATGGGCAATACAATAATAACAATGGTTTAATTTAAGCTACTTAATACCATCTACATCACAGTTTGGTACTTAATATTTACATAGCAGGTACGGGATCCGACAATTCTCTCGACCATTCGACTTGGGGAATAAGAGATGTGTGGAATATGAAAATATCGTTTACACAAATGTTATTTTTTAATTATTAAATTTAAATTATTCTCTTTATTATTAATACTGAACCCTTGAACCTACCGTTCCATCGTCGGCCGTCTGTCTCAGCTGCTTCGGTAGAACAATACTGATTCTTAGATCTTGGGGTGTCTAAGATTCTTTCTTGTCACTTTATCGACTGATCGACAGGGTTCTAGTACAAGTACTTCAAATGAGGAGCAAAATGTGCTTACTAAAATTTATTGAAAGAAATCACGATAACCTCGGTAACTGAAATAAATAAATAAATAAATAAATAAATAAATAAATAAATAAATAAATAAATAAATAAATAAATAAATAAATAAATAAATAAATAAATAAATAAATGTTATAAATCAGTCACATTGCATAACGTGAACGGCGAAAATTTTGAAATTATTTACACTAGGGTCTTCCAAAGTTTGAAAAACGCAATATAAGATATGTGGACAGCAGAACCAGAAAAGAACAGAAAAACCTGAAAATTGGCCAACATTGACCCAAACAATAACTGAGAGTTAACCCACACGATCCTTGGAAAACCTGACCTTCAAGAAAGAGAATTCCAGATCTACATTTAATTAAGGTTCTCCACCAGACGAATATCCTCTCGGATACCGGAACATCCCCCGAATGGATCCTTAATCGAACTAAATCAACTATCAGTTGCTCTGAGTAGGTTACGAAATAGGTATTATTTGAAAGCATGGTGTTTGTTACAAGTTAGCAGCAATTATTCAAGTCTGAAATAAAATCACACCACGTGTTGTCATCTCGTGACACCTTTAAGTTATAGATAAATCCCGATGCCGAAATATGCATCACCCCAAACAGATGTTTAGAATGAACCAGCAACACTTGATCCGAGAGGACTTACGTTACATCGTTCTGAAGAAACAAAATTGCGAAATACAGGGAAACATTAACTCACTACGCGTTTAGGGGAAACGCCAAACACTGAAGTTAAATAAAAATGGTAAAACGCTCGAAAAGTCTCCTTTCTAAACCTACTTTCAAGTTATGAGAGAATCACGTCCTTAAATTAGCTAAAGTACAAATCCACAACATAAAAATCAACAATATGAAATATTTCTAATTCCACATAACTACAATTACAAATCTTTCTACCTACACTACCCCTTAAACTAAACTTCAAGTGATAGGTAGACCAACGTCTTACATAAATAACGTAAAATAAATAAATAAATAAATAAATAAATAAATAAATAAATAAATAAATAAATAAATAAATAAATACTGATCTGCATTCAGGGCAGTCGCCCAGGTGGCAGATTCCCTATCCGTTGTTTTCCTAGCCTTTTCCTAAATGATTTCAAAGAAATTGGAAATTTATTGACCATCTCCCTTGGTAAGTTATTCCAATCCCTAACTCCCCTTCCTATAAATGAACACTTGCCCCAGTTTGTCTTCTTGAATTCCAACTTTATCTTCATATTGTGATCTTTCCTACTTTTATAAACGCCACTCAAACTTATTCGTCTACTAATGTCATTCCACGCCATCTCTCCGCTGACAGCTCGGAACATACCACTTAGTCGAGCAGCTCTCCTTCTTTCTCTCAGTTCTTCCTAGCCCAAACTTTGCAACATTTTTGTAACGCTACTCTTTTGTCGGAAATCACCCAAAACAAATCGAGCTGCTTTTCATTGGTTTTTTTCCAGTTCTTGAATCAGGTAATCCTGGTGAGGGTCCCATACACTGGAACCATACTCTAGCTGGGGTCTTACCAGCGACTTATATACCCTCTCCTTTACAGCCTTACTACAACCCCTAAACACCCTCATAACCATGTGCAGAGATCTATATCCTTTATTTACAATCCCATTTATGTGATTATCCCAATGAAGATCTTTCCTTATATTAATACCTAGATACTTACAATGACCCCCAAAAGAAACTTTCACCCCATCAACACAGTAATTAAAACTGAGAGGTATTTTCCTATTTGTGAAACTCACAACACTTTTAACCCCGTTTATCAACATACCATTGCCTGCTGTCCATCTCACAACATTATCGAGGTCACGTTGCAGTTGTTCACAATCTTGTAACTTATTTATTACTCTATAGAGAATAACATCATCCGCAAAAAGCCTTACATCTGATTCCACTCCTTTACTCATATCATTTATATATATAAGAAAACATATAGGTCCGATAATACTGTGTTGAGGAATTCCCCTCCGGGTCAGATAAAGCTTCACCTACTCTAATTTTCTGAGATCTATTTTCTAGAAATATAGCAACCCATTCAGTCACTATTTTATCTAGACAAATTGCACTCATTTTTGCCAGTAGTCTCCCATGATCCACTCTAACAAAAGCTTTAGACAGGTCAATCGCGATACAGTCCATTTGACCTCCTGAATCCAAGATATCTGCTATATCTTGCTGGAATCCTACGAGTTGGGCTTCAGTGGAATTAGCTTTCCTATAACCGAACTGCCTTCTATCGATCCAGTTATTAGTTTCACAATCATATCTAATATAATCAGAAAGAATGCCTTCCCAAAGCTTACATACAATGCATGTCAAATTTACTGGCCTGTAATTTTCAGCTTTATGTCTATCACCCTTTCCTTTATATACAGGGGCTACTATAACAACTCTCCATTCATCTGGTATAGCTCCTCCGACCAAACAATAATCAAATAAGTACTTCAGATATGGTACTATATCCCAACCCATTGTCTTTGGTATATCCCCAGAAATCTTATCAATTCCAGCCGCTTTTCTAGTTTTCAAATTTTGTATCTTATTGTAAATGTCATTGTTATCATACATAAATTTTTATACTTCTTTAGTATTAGTCTCCTCCTCTATCTGGACATTATCCTTGTAATCAACAATCTTTACATACTGCCGACTGAATACTTCTGCCTTTTGAAGATCCTCACATACACACTCCCCTTGTTCATTAATTATTCCTGGAATGTCCTTCTTGGAACCTGTTTCTGCCTTAAAATACCTATACATACCCTTCCATTTTTCACTAAAATTTGTATGACTGCCAATTATGCTTGGCATCATGTTATCCTTAGCTGCCTTCTTTGCTAGATCAATTTTCTAGTAAGTTCCTTCAGTTTCTCCTTACTTCCACAGCCATTTCTAACTATTTCTTTCCAGTCTGCACCTCCTTCTTAGTCTCTTTATTTCTCTATGATAATAACGTGGGTCTTTACCATTCCTTACCTCCCTTAAAGGTACAAACCTGTTTTCGCATTCCTCAAAAAATTCTTTTAACCCATCCCAGAGTCTGTTTACATTCTTATTTACCGTCTTCCACCGATCATAGTTACTTTTTAGAAACTGCCTCATGCCTGCTTTCTCAGACATATGGTACTGCCTAATAGTCCTACTTTTAAGACCTTCCTTTCTATCACATTTATTTTTAACTACCACAAAAACAGCTTAATGATCACTAATACCATCTATTACTTCAGTTTCCCTATAGAGCTCATCTGGTTTTATCAGCACGACATCCGGGATATTTTTCCCTCTGGTTGGTTCCATCACTTTCTGAATCCGCTGTCCTTCCCATATTAACTTATTTGCCATTTGTTGGTCATGCTTCCTGTCATTCGCATTACCTTCCCAATTGACATCTGGTAAATTCAGATCTCCCGGTACAATCACATTTCTTTCCTTGTCGTTCCCTACACAGATGATTATCTTATCAAATAATTCTGCATCCGTGTCAGTGCTACCCTTTCCCGGTATGTACACTCCAAATATATCAAGTTGCCCATTATCTTTAGAAATGTGCCTTACACCTAGAATTTCATGTGACTCATCTTTAACTTTTTCGTAGCTTACAAATTCTTCTTTCACCAGGATGAATACTCACCCTCCCACCATTCCTATCCTATCTCTACGATACACACTCCAGTTCTGTGAGAAAATTTCTGCATCCATTATATCATTTCTCAGCCATGATTCAACTCCTGTTACAATATCTGGTAAATATATCTATATCTATTAAACTACTCAATTCTATTCCTTTCTTTACAGTACTTCTACAGTTCAACACTAACCATTTTATGTCATCCCTACTTGATTTCCAGTTCACTGTTCCCTGATCACCGCTCCCTAGGCCACCCCGTTTCCCTGAATGTACCTCCCTATTACCCTTCCAAACAAATTTCCTACGTACCACTGCGGTTTAAGTGAAGGCCATCTGAGTGCAGGTCCCTATCTCCTACCCACCCATTAGGATCTAGAAATAAAGTATTTGTAACAGCTGAAGAATCGAAACCGCATTCATAGAGTAAATCCCTAATACAAAAAAGAAAAAGAAAAGAAAACTAAGTGTCAACACATTGCACTATCGTAACATACCGTACACCCGAACAATAAATCTAGAAGTAAAAGATAAACAATGTAAAATAGAAAATGAAAGGTCATCGCGCTTGAACGCACGCGGCTAAGTAGTAGGGACTAGTCTCCATTAGCCAGGTTTCCACGTGGGACAACCCTTACATTTAAGCCAATACTGATACATCGCTGTTATGGAAGAATAATACCTGCTAATGTCTTCCATACCTGCATCCACTACTGCAGACACTATCATCGTTCAAGTCGATTCATGAAAATACCTCACCTTTGACTTGGCTATGTACAAACGGCGTCCTGATCCTATCGTGGAGCCAACGCTACAATGTCTACACACCTCTAACACTATGTACACGGGCCTCGGTCCTATCGCTGAGCCAACGCGGAAGTATCTATAATCCGCGCACCTTTTAGCGATATTTCTTTGTACGGGATGGAGGCGTAAGGAGGGAGCCCTACGGTTCCGGTAATACTGCCAACTGAATGGAAATGAAATCTGAATTGTATCGATAATATGATCGATCGATATGAATTTTCTAAACCTTTATTATCTTAAGCCAACAACTGTGTCGTACACACATTATATGACATTGTATAACATTTCTCGATGCGAATCTTGTTCCCAGCATGAATTCTGTAGTTTGGCTTTGCTGTGTAAACAACAACAGTACTAGTACGTAAAGCGTACGCCAGATGTCGCACAGGGATGCATAAGCGATTCATAGTTTGTGTTTCAAAGGTTGCCAATGCGAATCTCGAAGATATCCGTGGTCGACCTATTCAGCACTAGGGTGTCCATGTATCGCTAAAAGGTGCGCATACGGTACACATGTCTGATACGCGGCATCCCTAACCTATCGTTGAGCCAACACTATCGTATTTGCACATCACCGATACTGTGGGGCGAAATCGAACATTTAAAACAATGCCCGGATATTTAAATCAAATTCTCATTGAAATCGAAATACATGAAGTTAAATCCGCTACAGAAATGAACTCGAATCTGGAATAATATTAACTATGTCCATTTCCTACGATAAAGTGTGAAATCGAAATAAAATAACGGGTTCGAAAAGTTCAATCTATCGCTCATTGTAATTCAAACACATACAGTGAAGTTCGCTAAATAAAAGTAAATTCAAATCTCGTCTGATATTACGTGATATTACTGAAAACAATAATCACAATCACCACGACATTCGCGACATAGCCTATACTGTGAGGCTTCAAATAACCTGCAATGTCAACACTCCAAACATGTGTCACTGTAGACTCTCTTGTGAAGTAAACTTTCATCAACATACGCCGGGTAAACTCTCAATCTGGTAAACTCACTCCCACACCCGCAATGTTTCCAATTCGCGACGTTTTTCACCTCGTAAAGATACAGAATAAAATTGAATTTCCAATAAGCAAATACTGCCTCGACCGTGTTTAAGAATGTGTTTCGTTCGTGAGGTCGGTTATAAAAAAATGCACTTCGCTGGTATCAAATGGAAAAGTCAACTTGACTTGACTTTAGTTGCAGTCTTACGTAAAATAAGAATCCTGGGAGAAAATCGCCTGTACTTAAAATGTGCGTTACAACGCACTCACTTAGATTTGACAACCCTTACATTTTTCACTCGCTCTGTTTACCATAATTCTGGATCTCTACAGAATGTCGCTCCTCTTATACAGCCTGTCTCGGAAATATTACACATCAACATATACACCCTGTCACAAAAATTCCTCTCCATCAAGCTAAAGTGCCTTTTCTCTTCAGAATCCTGCTTAGAACTTCCCGCACATAAAATACAGGGCTTACTCTGCCTCAAACTTTCTTCCTAATTATTCTCATAAACATTTCATTCCTTATTTCGATCCATTTCTTCTTGAGCTTGATCAAATTTTAAGTGCAAGTCATCCCATAACCAAACAATTTCATGACAATCTCAAACAACTTCTCTAAATTCCCCAGATCTCAGGAGCAAAATAGCATGCCGTGCCTCCAATACTCAAATACACGGTGTCACGAAAATAAATTTCCTAATGCCAAAAATTATCTCACTTCACTGGATTTCGATATGAAACTGCAAACATCGCTCACACAACTGATAAATGCACTATTATTATTATTATTATTATTATTATTATTATTATTATTATTATTATTATTATTATTATTATTATTTGACTTTATCACACTTATAATTGTCATCTTTACTTTATCATAATTTCAACGTTTACCGGCTTAAACATATTTAGCTAATATTTATTGTAATATTTAATTTTACATTTGAAGAAAGTTAACACAGTTTTACGTGCCTCGCGGCTACGAAATGACCGAAAATCGCACCTTCAGTGTTTCTTGGGACATCCTACGGATACGACACAAAATCACCATCGCAACACACTTATTTTTACACACGCTACATATACAACGCAGTGTCATGGTTTACTAACTAATTTAAGAGAACAAGCATTTACATTTCTAACTACGAATACATAATACTGGAATTAGACAGACTTGTAATTGTGCCGATGATGCATTTTGCAAGCCAACAACCTCCGATACTTCGTGCCTCATAATGATAGGGGTCATTCTTCACTTAAATACTACCTTATCAATTACACTGACTCTGCACTTGTCTTGATGAAACACTAATTTTCACACACATCGAGGAGGTCTCACGACACATCTCTCACGTGGGTACACCTCTACGTCTACACAACATCTCTTCTTTTTTCGGCCGGGTGACGACACATCTTTACTCCGCACTCCGCCGGCCGTAAACGAACATATCGGCTGGCACCAAGTAGGAAGTCGGCCTCCCCACCATGTATTATACAGGTATAGTCCGTGATGTTGACCTTGCAATCTCCGACGAGGACATCCAGACCAGACCGATCTTCGCACGATCGGCATTCATAGTGCCGCACGACTCTACGACGGCCCCTCACCATTCCCCGATGTACTTTTGTATATCACCTCTGCAGATGCCTGCTTCAACATCAAGGATAATGGTGCGCTCATCCAATATCGCCTTCATCGTGTTAAATCTACTCCTTCCAACTTCTTAGCGCAGCTCGTGGACAGCATACTTGCTACAGCCGCTTCGCCCATCGCCACCCCTCCACCTCCATCCCCGTCCTCTAGTTACACCACCCCTGTTACTACTACCACCACCACCACCAACAACAACAACAACAACACCACCACCAACACCACCACCTCTGCGCACACCTCCCCCAACACTCCTATTACCGCCACAACGATGTCCCATCTTTTCCCCCTTATGATGCCTTCACTCCCCATCCTTCCCACCCCTGATCAACCACGTCCCCAGAGCACATCCTATCAGCCACCTGCCGAGGGAACTACTACTCCTGATACTGCTGGAAGCATGTTTCGTCCACCATCGACGCCACTGCCTTCTGACCGTAATGTCCTGTATAGCTGAGTCGTTCGCGGTGTGGAACGAAGTATCCCAGCTGACGTCATCGCCCAGGAACTCCGCCAGGCAGGACTGCCCGTGTGAAGAGCGTTTCGCATCCACAACGTTGACCGTCCGACCTTCTTAGTCAGACTCCATATTCCAACTTTCGAAGACGCTCAACGTCTCATCAACTACGGGATAAACCTCTATGGCCGCCACCATCGAGTTGAGCCATCTCGCTCGCCTCCCCAAACCTCGCCCCGACATACTGCACCGTACCCAGGGGTAGTTACCCTCTAGGACGATGCCTCCATTCCTGTATAAACATCCGACTAACTCAGGTTTGGGCAGAGATGTGGGTTGGTTGTCGATGGGCCAGGCTAAAAGTCGAAGTTTCTCACTTAATTATAAGTAAATGACAGGAAAATGGAGGTATAACTCGAATGAGAAACAATAATATGGGGTAGGATGAGTTTATTCACAAAATATCCCCGAATCATACTAATAGAAAACCAAGTAAATCAAATAATAAAGATGACATTGAAATAATCTCAAAAATTGAAGAAAGAACTGGACATTAAAAACGTTAGTTAATCAAAGAATTAAATGTGAAATGAAATTTCAAGCATAACATTGGATACTTGTGAAGTTTTAGAAATATTCTTCATCCGATTGTCCATTGTTCATTTTTATAATAGTATACGTACGCATATACAGATACGTATTCATTTTGAATGGAGTAACACACTTTAAAGTATCACATTGTTACGGTTTTTTTTAATTTTTTCGAGTCGTCGCAAAATTAAACATTAAAGAAGAAAATTAAGAAAAAAGATAATTACGATAAAAGGAAAATTACGACGCAATGGAACATGATATGAATTATGAAAAATACTAGAGGCATTTCCCTACGCTATATTTACAATGAACACAAAATAAGCGAAGTATCACACATATCTACATCGGATAAAGCAAAGGAAGTCTTACATACTACACTGACTCGACGTGAGACGCGGTTCACCAAAAGATCTAGTGAGGACTAGATTGACCATCAATATTACTCAACACTCGGGCTGTTCCCCATTAAACAACAAGACAACATATCCAAACAACATGAAATATCAGAAAACACCATCCTGTAAGAGAAAACATATTATTATCCTTTATTATACATGTGGAAAGCAATGAGCAACATTGCCTTCTTCTGCTGCATTTGCGCACTCAAAAGCGCGATCATCCGTCACATATTTCCTGCTGTGCTGTGGGCTGAAAGGAAATGTTGGAACTCAACATTGTACTGAGGCTTGGTTTCTGTTCGCCAAGATTGTATCACGGAAATACCATCTCATTCACGCTGTCTATGTAAACACGGCCAATAAGTAGGCCTGTGAGGCGATATCATCTTTCCTCGACTACACGGAAACTCACGTACAATCGTACTTCTTCCTAGCATGCTTCAATAATTTATTACACACATCAGACTCTCTGGTCTGGCATCATTTTCCGTCAATTCTGATAATTAATATTCTCTCAGAAGACAATAGCAGGGACATATTCACTGCATATCATTCTTTTCACTTCATCAGGCATGCAATCGTCCTGCATAATCAAACTTCATAAATTAGCATGCATTTAAACCTCTCATATTTCTTCCAATTCTCATCAGCCTTTTCCATTATGAATCCAAGTTCGATTCCCGTACAAATCATTGTGCGAAACAGTATCCAACCTACATTTGAAGATCCTATTCATTCAACGTTGCTATGCAGCTCCACACGTGTCAGCTTCTGAAATACCATACGTCATGCAATCTAACTGTTACTAACTTTCTAAATTACCAAAATTAAATTGAATTTACTCTCAACGTAGCAAGTGTTTAACTTAGAAATTGGATGATCTTGTCAATCTAATCCTCCTATCACTAATATACAAGAAAAAATCAGAATAATACTAAGCTAATTATCATGCATAATATAACAACAAAATAATCCTAACAACTCCCTCATTATCCCATCTAACTAATCGTAAATAAAAATAAAAATACAGAGATCATGCATTCCTCTCTTATCCGTATTTACAACAGTACAAAGGTGAAATAAACACATGCCGTCAGGCTTAATTTACGTTAAAGAAAAATCCCTACACTAAACTGCACTAGTATTTTATCATAACCCATATAACAGGACATAATTAAAACATGCGTCTTATCTTGGACGACTCTCAGGACACAGGCAACGGCTCACATCCTTGCCGTGGTATGTGCTTACTCCATGTTGATCACTGCTTTAACACATAGAAACAATCTTCCTTCTTCCATGGGCGGTGCCATCTTCTTGCTGAAAGTTACTGAACACTGAAACACAGAATGCTTTAGATGAATGTCTCTTCACCGCTCAATTCTGCACGTGCCGAAAAAACCCTTGTTCGCTGTGAACTCAGCCAACACACTGACAAACAAATACATTTGAAATTTAACAATTAGGCTGTCTATATGCAGTTATTTAGAGCGGCTCGCGGTACGGTTCGAAAGTTCTTCGCGAAAGGCGACCGACACGAAAATGTGGAACAACTAAGCGTCTCTTCTTCACTTTCCGTTCTGCGGCTAATTATTAACGTCTATTTATCTGTAGTGAACTTTGCGCCATAATATAATCGGCAATTTAACACTGCACCAGTTAATACAGTCAACTGCACGACTGAAAACACTGTTTATCGGTCTTAAAACCTTTCATTGTTACTTATATATATATAAATCCACGTGGCAACTTTCACGTAGAAGTATCGGAGCAATACCGAACAACGCTCACATCACGTCGGCTTCCACGATCAGAGTGACGCTCTCCAGAGCTTGATACGCTAAGGAAGCGTGGCTAACGCCGTTGTAGCTATGGGATTCCCGCATGTTTAGACAAACTACCAATCAGCGTGCTTGCCATTCCTAATGACTCAATGTTAATTATAACATACCATAAACACACACTCCAAATAACATCAAATTTCTTCAGATTATTTCTATGGCGTACTCCTGATTATATTTCACTTGTAGATCTGTGAAAATCCGTCAAATAACAGAACTGATTTCAAGCAATTGTCTATGTTGGTTAACCTGGGATTACGACTTCGCGCGATCCAGACTCCATAGTTGCCACCCCCACGCGTTCTCATTGGCTGAATATTTCTCTTGGCCAACTTCTTCTACACGTGCCGAGAGGTGCTAACTTCTGGTAACGCTAAGCCTTTCTCACGGTCCCGAGGAAGTATCGCGCAATAACCAGCGACTTGATGTCTCCATGGACTTCCGGTCTCAGCTATCCTGCGATTCATTACTTTTACCATATATGACTGGAATTTATTTCAACAAAATTATATATTATGTCAAATAATAATCTGAGTATCTCTTATGGGCCGTCAGGATACGGCTCAATACCACACCTCGTCGCCGTGCCCAACCTGCCCCTCCTCCTCAACCACCTAGTCCACATATCCGACCTTACCCACACCCACCCCGTTACTTTTCGCCACCATCGCCAACCTCTCACCTCTCTTCTATCACATCTTTGCACTTCATCTTATCCCTTGCAACCTTAGTTAAACCTTCCCTTCTTTGCATCTCTACTATACATGTAAATGTAAATCTGTCCATAAAGCACTAGATATCCTACACATCCTTTATTCTCATCCCCTTAACTTATTCATACCGCCATCTCCCTCTTCTCCCAATTTTTCCCGTTTCTATATAATCTCCTGGCCAGAGAGAGGGCGTTACCGTTTAGGTGGCCCACCCCACCCCTTCAGGGTGGGGAATGGAAACTAAAAAATCTTGACCCCAGATGCGGCCCCATAATATGATCTGCAGAGCTGCAGAACCATCAGAATGAAAGATATAATGTACAGCGTTTAGTGATCCCATCCTTCATACTAAGTGTTGATATCGAGACAGAGATCGATACTCATACAGATACTGGTGATCTGGCAACCGTGGTTAGATCTGTGAACGACAGAACATTATGAGAACTCACTTAACTACAGCTTCCTCTGATAGGTGGCTAAGAATCGCCCATAAGGTTCTGTATGAACCGCACGCCTTGCAGCACGGCTGGCCTATTCCCGTGACCACAGAGTTAGTAAATAATACGCTAGAGGTGGCAGCAGCCTGTGAGAAAATAACTGCAGCGATCGAGCGTGTTGAAATCTCAGCTGTTTTGCAAAAAAGCTCCCACCGCTGTACTCATCAGTTTAAAGCAGAACTTTTAAAACTGAGTGGATATTGATATGGTTTAACATTCTTACATGTCAACATTCTCAGATACTATAGTATACTTGCTCAGAAGAAAGAAAACCAAATAGCTTAATTTCACGAGAAATCCGTGATAAAAGGGGATGGTTGTGATTGAGTAATATACATTCAAATTTACTGCTCATGTTAAGTCTCCAAACAACGTACTTTAAGTTTGGGGGTATGTATATTTATCTATCTTTTGTGTAAGTGGCCAGGACTTAAGCATAATTCTATCCAACGACCGAAAACATTATCTCTCTCGTACGAAGCGAATGAGCGAGTTCTTAGGCCTGCAAGTAATCATGAATATGTTTCTCCGTAATCGTAGCGAATTCTTCCGAGATAGGTAGTCATAAAAATGAAAACAGGAACGATAGTGCCATCAGATGATGTTCCCCTCTCCAATAAGATTTTTATTTGCTAGTGGCTTTACGTCGCACCGGCACAGATAGGTCTTATGGCGACGGTGGGATAGGAAAGGCCTGGGAGTTGGAAGGAAGCGGCTGTGGCCTTAATTAAGGTACAGCCCCAATATTTGACTGGTGTGAAAATGGGAAACCACGGAAAACCATCTTCAGGGCTGCCGACAGTGGGATTCGAACCTACTATCTCCCAGGTGCAAGCTCACAGCCGCGCGTCCCTAACCGCACGACCAACTCGCCCGGTTCCATTAACAAAGTCGGCTCCAAAATATTATGCAGTGTGTCGATACTAGATCAAATTTTGTTTCGATAAGCGAAAGAAAGGCTTTAATTTTTGTAACATTTTAATTGTTGTTTTTTTGTACAAGTCAGTTATTTATATTGTCGATATCCCTCGAAATCGGGGTCTTACAAATTGAGATGTGCGTTTACCTGCAATTTTTCTGTACATTTTCAGGAACTTCACACTGGACACGGAGTAAAGCGTTTCCGCGGAGTTGGAGGACGGATGCATACGAGCTCAGCTGACACTTCCCGTCTGCAATAGGAATTTAGATGTGTTTATTACACTTACTGCAATGACTGGGCCTCACAGACCAGAACCACCGACACAATTCGGCACGAGACGCCACTGCTTGAGCCTGAACTAACATAATAACATATTTTATTATGCACATAACGCGAAATGGACTATATAGCTCCGTTCTCGTCCAGCCAACTGGTGGAAATCGTAGAAAGCTTCTATCCCTTGCCAGGTGTTTACCATATATAACCGCTGGACGATGATGCTATCTCTCACAAGAAACCAACTGTTCTCCCTTACAGATTTTTCAAAGGAACCGTGTTAATACTAATTTAAGAGAGTTATCTTGGATTTCGCCGTCTCCCGCGCAGAAGTACATGAGTCCTACAAATAGCTACTATGATATTCTCACCTACCAGGATTAATGTCGTAAATAAAATGTTTTTAATGTCAACGTTATCTCTATTACTCATCAACACTTTATAAAATTTCTATCTCTCAAGCCAACTGGCTTTTGAGATTTTTGACTCTATCTTCTAACCACTTTAAATGACTAGGTTCACCGTCTTGAACTGATGGGTTAGGAGTGTGTTCTCTAGTGGAAGAAGGAGTGTTTATACGAAATCTAGTGACGCGGGAAAACGCGCTCCTTGTTGTTCAATCTCATCCCATCTATACCGCTAAACCGATTTTTCTGAAACTCACACCAGAGATTCCGCCTATTTTCCCGATCACAATGGTCTAGTTCGTTAATTTGTCCTGTTTCTTTCACAAATGTAATTAACTTCATGGGTGATTTTCCCGCGTCTTCTGGATGGATGACCGTGCCTCGTGTCGTTTCGTTTCCACTCTGACGATGGACAGGAGAACTTCTCTCCGGGCATAATTATTATATTTCTCCCTGTGAAGTGAGCTTTGTCAAGTGATTTCAGAAATTCTTATTAATTAATTCCTCTCCAGTGGCGTTGCGGAAATCTATCTCAATAGGGGTTATTAGCCAAATATTTATTATCAATTTCCGAAGTCTTCCGAAATGTTCCGTTCTTGCTCGAAGCTATGGTCGGTCACCTCCCACCGTGAGTAATAATTAGCAAGGAACAGCAGGCTGGCTATTCAACAAAATGGATTCGCGCGTTTTTCTCTCGCAGCTGCCCCTACATAGCCGTGCAGCGGTTCTTCTGTAATGTAGAATTATAGGATCAATACAGTACATTCGAATTCTATTCCCACTGATTAATTTTAATATGTAAATAACAACAGAAAATATCCATAACAATTCAAAACAGGGCAAAAAACGTATAGGTACCGGAAGTTAAAATAGGCAAAAAAGACAAAATAATAACTGGTCCTATGTTCCCAAATGTACGGAAACATGTTTATCTCTATTTGGCACTTCTATATTACCAAACCAAACCCCATGGCACTACAGCTCTTGAAGGGCCTTGGCCTACCAAGCGACTGCTGCGCAGCCCGAAGGCCTGCAGATTACGAGGTGACGTAGGGTCAGCACGACGAATCCTCTCGGCCGTTATTCTTGGCTTTCTAGACCGGGGCCGCTATCTCACCGTCAGATAGCTTCTCAATTCTAATCACGTAGGCTGAGTGGACCTCGAATCAGCCCTCAGGTCCAGGTAAAATCCCTGACCTGGCCGGGAATCGAACCTGGGGCCTCCGGGTAAGAGGCAGGCACGCCACCCCTACACCACGGGGCCGGCATCTGTATTATCTCCACCTAGATAAAATAAGCATTTTGTTTGACTTCCGGACTGTACTTACTACCTACAGCAGCTTCGGTGAACTCTGGCCCAACTAAAGGTCTGCTGGTTCAGTTTAAGTAACCATGTGTTGTAGGTGGTGAAAGGAGATGAAGACGACGTGTTCTTCTATCGAAGTTTGGCGACTATTATAGTTATATGTACGCTGGATACTGCCGCACGGAAATTTTCTGTGTTCTTCTTGTACCAGTTTCTCTGGGTCTTAAGTCACAAAGTTCTTCGTCGGCCAGGTCTCCAACGTCCCCGTATTTTCTCTTCCATCAATCATGTATTTTTCGTTAAGCACCACGTGACTGAAATTTTCAATCTTTGTCTTTTGATAGACAGCGAGACTTATGTCTTTTACGTAGCCTATCCTTACATCGGCATTGCCCGCTTGTTCCACCCACGAGGTACGTAAGATCTTCCGGTAAACACACATTTCAAAGGCTTCCGGTTTGTCGCACAACTCCAACCTTCTGTTCTATAAAACAGAGTGGGAAACATCCCTTGACCATTCGTATCCTAAGATCCAGGTTTAAGTTGCAGTTACTGGCAAATGTCTTCATTTAAACAAAAACGCTCCTCACATACTCCATCCTGATCTTGATCTTCTGGCTGTATTCTCAGTTCTCATTGAAACGGAACTCAAGGTATCTGTATCGTCGAACACGCTCTACCTCTTCATTTCAACTTGGCCTGAACATCGGTTTGCTCGTGGCTATCATGGTCTTGTTTTATAAATGCACATTTGGAGTCCCCAATACCAGCAATGCTGATTCTTTTAGGAAGACTGCGAGATCAGCTAACAGCGCCGTATTATCTTCGTAGCGAATGTTGTTGATGCGATCTTCATTACTGCATATAGCCTATATTTTGCTCCTAATGTGTCTACATAATGGCTCGTTAAGCTTTCTACACACCCATTCCACACTTTTTACTTATCAGCCCACGTTTCTCACACAACAGATCAGAACTTCATTGACGGTTTCCACTAGGTCACTTACAGTTTACCATACGTCTGTCGTCTACCTAAGACAGTTTCTCAATTTTATGTCGCGGCCCCTCCGACCCTTCATAATAAGGCAAACCAACCAGCCAACATTATGAAACAATAATCAAGAAAGGGACCGCTGGATTGAGAAGATATTGAGATGCTGCTGTTTCTAAAGCTTTAAATTTCATCGGTGTTTTTCCTTGTCACAGGCTTTTCGCCTGCACGTTATATCAGGCTTGGTTTCTCAAATATTTTTGCTCCCGCTCCCCTCCTAACCAATTTGATGTGATGGGTTTCTACAAGGATGATCTTCGACAGTGATTTCAACCTGTTTTGTTATTGTTACAAAACCAGTATTTTGTAAACTATGAGGTCCACAACCTCATCATGTGCTACTATTGTTCGTTTCCATCTGTATCATTTGTTTTTCATTCCTTTGTTTCTTAGGTTAACACAGTTTTTAGTTTCAATTATTGTTTTAAATCAACACCTGTTTCACTGAATTTTGTCGCAGTGAATTGTTTCTTGCTCCGCATATTGATGTAAATATTGTATATTTGTGCTAATTTTGCTTCCGTCTAGGCTCTCTTTTGTTTGTTTTTTCATGTGCTACTTCATTATGTTTTTTTTGGCATTTTTTAACTTATATTATGTCAATTCTTTCAACCCCCTCATTTTTCACTGAAGATGGCTCAAACGAGCCGAAACACGTTTGAATTTGTTTACTCCGTCTAATGATGGAATATATGATGTATTGAATTTGGAGGATACTCTTATTTTTCACCTTTGTAAAGTGATTTGGATTTGTTTGAACAGTACGTCATCGACTCTAACCGTGGCTTTCTAGTTCCAGGAAAGTTTGCCTGTGATACGAATTTATTTCCTATCAAGACCGATTTTCTTCAAGATCTTCAACAGCCTCCCGTGTTTCACTTTTGTCAAACGCTTTTTCATTCACGTCTAATCATCCCTGGACTAGAATGTTCATGCAGAATAATACGTACTTTGAGGAAGATATACGTAAATTTCTCCGCTAGACGGAAAAACGTAGAATCATGGATATGCTTTGGGGGTTAGAAGACGTTGTTGTTGCTAGTGGCTTTACGTCGCACAGACTCAGATAGGTCTTATGGCAACGATGGGATAGGACAGGTCTAGGAGTTGGAAGGAAGCGGCCATGCCCTTAATTAAGGTACAGCCCCAGGATTTGCCTGGCGTGAAAATAGGAAACCACGGAAAATCATCTTCAGGCCTGCCGACAGTGGGATTCAAACCCACTATTTCCCGCATGCAAGCTCACAGCCGCGCGCCCCTAACCGCACGACCAACGCGCCCGGTGGTTAGAAGAGGAGAGAGGGAGTAGACATTCTTTGGCTGTTCCCCTCCTAGTAGCCTCTTACTACATGCCGGAGGTACACATAGTGAATGCATCCTTTCACTCCACCCACAGGGGCGACTTTATTTTCTCTTCCTTCCGTAGTGTTCAGAATTTTAATTACTGTTTTCCCGTTAAAATTATTCACCCCTCTTTATAGGTCTAATACGTCCAACATCAACATCTTCCGAAGCCTTTCCGTTCACCAACATGACGTTCTTCCATCCGTATGACGTACACGGGTTGCCTGGTTACGGTGTCTGTTTTTTGTCCGCGCCAAATTGCTTACGCTAATTCCAGATAGACCCCCGTTGTATTTAACATCAAAGATCCTGTAGTACTGTACGTTGATGAATGCTGGCTAGTCACAAGAAGACATGAGCAACATCTCATGGAAATGAGGCTGCAACGATGGTCTCTGAGACTCAACAAACTGGACCACGTACGGAATTAGGATGTCAAGCGGCATTTGGTGTAGCTCCAATTACTGACAAAATACTTGTCCTCTAAGATGGTGTGGTCACGTACCGCGCACCAGTAGTACCTCAGTTGCGAAGGTGGCACTAGATTTGAACCCCGAGGGCCGTCGACCACGGGGACCGCCAAGGAGGATATGGCTCGATCGTCGCCATAAGACGTAAAGAAAAATAGCGGGAGGACAAGCGCTTGGTGGGCATTACTCCAGTTGACGCCAAGGATCGAAGGCGATGGAAAAGCGAAGTGCAGAAAAGTGGACCCTGCAATTACGCGGGATGAACGCTAGGGTGAAGGAGAATTCCAGATAGACCATGAAAATGAAAACCTACAACCTGTTTTCCAGTCATTGACCGGGTCGGGGATGTAATGAATGAATTATATATAGGCTGTTAGTACGATGGGGTCGCCACTCCCAAAGTGATTTATTAATGACTGATAGATGTTATGAAATGAAAATGGAGAGTGTTGCTGGAATGAAAGATGACAGGGAAATCCGGAGTACCCGGAGAAAAACCTGTCCCGCCTCCGCTTTGTCCAGCACAAATCTCACATGGAGTGACCAGGATTTGAACCACGGTATCCAGCGGTGAGAGGCCGACGCGCTGCCGTCTGAGCCACGGAGGCTTCCAGGTAGACCATATCCATGTTAAAAATTAGCTTTCACCCCTGTCTCGGTCTCAGTCATGGTTGTAATAGGAAGCTACTGAGCTCAGGACAAGGCCAGTGACTATGGATGCAAAATATGTCACTCGTGGGCCAATGGTGCTTGCTCAACGAGGAAAACAATGGCGAACTACCTCACTAACTCCATCTTGCCTAATGCTTCTTTATGGGACTGCTTTCGGTTCTTGGCTATCCCTGTAACAACAAAAACTACAGTGGAGATTTTTGAGAATGAAAACCTGGATGATGACTGAATAAACAAAAAAACACGCTTCGATATGGTCTATCAACGCACATGAGAATTGTACTTGCACCAGCAACACTTTGTCAGTAAACTGCTATTAATGTATTCTGAGCGGAAATGACCAGTGACATGTGACATTCTAACAACATGTAGGCATAATCATCTGAAAAAGTAAACATTATCTTCCCTATAAATGGTTGCTGTCATGAAGAGCACATTAATCAAACACATTCATGACAGTTTTACACCAGGCACACCGACCATGTTCCGTCTTAAAAATAAACGTACCTACAATCGTTCTGTCCACACATTTGTCTCTGTCAACTAGTTCTTTGGGTACTCTTCATTCAGATTGCTCCCGTTCGAAAGTATTTGCCTTCCGTCTATAGAGAAACGATTCAGTGAGCTTGCATTCGGGAGACCGTGGGTTAATTAAGGCCATGGCTACAGCGTTCCCAATCCTAGCCTAGCACTTCCCTATCCCATCGTCACCATAAGACTTATCTGTGTCGGTGCAACGTTTAACGTTACTTTGGTATATACACATATATAATGGTAATGCCGAGGGGTTCGAACCCACTATCTCCCGAATGAAAGCTGATAGCTACGTGACTTAAACTGCGGAGCCACTCGCTCTGTACATATTTAACTTAAACTTAAATTAATCTACATTACAAATGTGTATCTGGCATAAGAATATATTATTTTCTTCCTCAAATAATTCTGCGAATTTCGAATTGTTTCTGATTACTAGCCTGCATAATAGATATTTGTAAATGTCAGTGCAAGAGTATCGGCATCGCTAAAATGTTGTACTGCAACACGAGGAGACCCTTTATCGATACTATTTTGAAAGGGATTCTTTCATAAGTCCATTGCGATGATATACGTTAAAAGATTCTCTCTGCATACGCATTATTGCTCTGGTATGGGAGATAAATATTCATCTATTCTGAGAAGCTCCGAAGAACGGTTAACCGAAGTGTTACGGATAGCCTACCAAACACCAAATGAAATATCAGAACAAATGATACTGGGTGGATGGAGTAAGTAATATTTTGAAAACGGTAAGAATGGGATACTACTGGGAAAGGGATTGCTTAGAGCAGTAAAGAATATGTAAAAAATAAAAAAAAGTCATAAGAGTTAAGGATATTGAAAAGCAACAAATTGCTTCACAGTGTAAAAAATAAGAGGTCACTGGCGTAATTTTGTAATGCACGGTAATATTGGGACCGTGACGGCTGTATGCTGAATGCGCGACGGCAGAGTCTTGTTGAAAACATCCATTTCGACAGCCAGTGTCAGTCAGTTTGTCAAAAAATGGTTTGAGTATATTATCCATATATCTTTGTGCATTAATTGTGCCTTGAAAAAACATAGGTCCTATCATACTGCATCCATTCACAGAGCACCCTACTCCGATGCGTTCGTCATGTAGAGGAATTTCGTATAGGCGATGGAGGTTTTCTGTTCTCCAATATCTGTTATTCTGCGTCGAAACATATTCGTGTAAATGGACCATGCATCGTCGGAGAAAAGTATTAAGCATGGATCAGTTATTTCATCATGAACGTTTCCCAACAATCAATTATAAAAACATACCTGTCTATCTTGATCACGTGGAAACAGTTCGTGTACTACAGTTACCTTGTGTGGTTTCAATTTTAACAGTTTCGTATTCCGCCATGTTGAACTCTTCGAAACCCCGGATTCTTGTCCAAGTCGTCTTGGAGATTTTGTAGGCGTATATTCTAATCTTTTGCGATTTTATTTACTTTTTCTCGTTAAGTGCACGTTTTTTTAACACTTCGCTTCTTATCGAGTAAAAAATCCGTTCCTCTTAATTTGTTTACGAGTTTCCGCTGGTCTTTATCTACGTGGGGGGCGTACACCTGGAAATGGTGTTACAAATATGGCCTAACGACTTCACCGCAAGACTCTGTTTTCACATAATTATTGTACATAAATATTCTTTCCTCTATCGTGTACACGTGTGGAGGCACTATGAGAATTATACCCCGGAGTAACACTTCCTTATTACGCGTTCTAGCACGGACCTGAACTGCGAAGTGCGGGCATTCCCGTGCTGTCGCTGCGCTGTGTTACAGGAAGTGATGAGTCAACGGGAGGCAGATAAGCTGGGCGCGCCTACCGGCCAACCGATGAGAGAAACTTACTTAGCAGCACTCCTGCCAAATGTTAGATCTCTGGCAGTACAGGGAATCGAACCTGGGCCTCCGAGCACGGCAGTTAATATAGCTAACCGTTGCATTACGGGGGTAAACGAATAGTGTAGATCAATTGCAATCTTCTTCTTCCTGGACTTTTTCGAACTACACAGGGTCGACGCTAATGTGGATTAAGCACAGTTTTATGGCCGGATGTCTTCCATATGTGGAGGGATGTATTTACTATTGCCTGTTTCTGTGGTGGTTGGTATTGTAATATGCTGTATTAAAATGAGGATGTTTATTAAGAAGGTTGTGATGGTGGTAATTACTGTTTTAAGAGGAAGTACAACTGTACCTTACGTACAAAATTACTAATAATTACCATAAATTTGATTCTTATGATGACGTAATGAAACAACTTGGCTAAAAGACGAGTAATTGCAATTCTTCTGTTTGTCTATTTATTTATTTATTTATATTAAAACAGGTATAAAGCCGTTAATGAAATTGTAATTTTAATTCATAAATATATTTTATGTGCATACATAACTGAATATTTGTAATGATATGTTACTGAAGAAAAGGTATTTTTATTTCATATATGACTTTATTTTTCAAGGACGTTCATAGGACATAATATAATTTTAAGACGATATTTGTTTTTATTTAATATAATAATATATGTGTATGTGTTTCACATAACTAGGTTTAAACCCGTCTGAAACACAATAAATAAATAAATAAATAAATAAATAAATAAATAAATAAATAAATAAATAAATAAATAAATAAATAAATAAATAAATAAATAAATAAATAAATAAATAAATAAATAAATAAATAAATAAATAAACGTCCTGTATTAACAGTAATCAGAGCAAAAATCGAAGGGGTTCGACACTTCGAAAAATGAAAAATTTGGCCAAAGAAAGACAAGGCCCACGAAGGGTGTGAAAATGAAATATTTGTTAGCCCTCGGAACCTAAGAACGTCGGGGTCGGAAAATAACAAGAGTTGACCAAGGGAGGTCAGATAGAACTGATGAAAGTGAGGAGGCTGGCACAAGTAAGTAGAACCAATGCCAGGACTCAGCTAAGGCCCCTTGGTCGTCAACCCACGCTCCCAAGTTGAGAGCCCCTGGGGACCCTCTTAGTCGCCTCTTATGACAGACAGGGGATGCCGTGGGTGTTATTCCACCACCCTCACCTACTGGAGGATTTATTAAGAAGAACATATAACCCAGTCTCGAACTGGAGGAATAAACCACACAGTTACTTACAATCCATAACCTGGTCGGGAATCGAATCCGGATCCCTCTGAACTGTAGGCCGGTAATGCTGTCCATTTAACCAAGGAGCCGGACTGTAGATCTATTGCAATGGGAGGAGGCAAATGTGTTCTTGAATAGTTATATGCATATTACGTGATGCTGATAACATTTTAACATGGAAATAGAAGTGTCCTAACACCGTGCCCTACTGAATAGACCGTGTTTTCAAACAAAACAGGACATTCAATGCTTCACTGATCGTTCAAGGTACTTCCTGCTTGCTCTATGGTAATCGCGGTCAGGCCAAGAACCTGGAAAGTGAAGGCAATTTGTGGCTGTGAGGTAAAATCGAATTAGAGTCATACAATAGTCAGTCACAATGGGACTGGTTTCTATTGCCATCGACCTATAGACAATATTACCATCGAGTGTAATAAAATTCAAAACTCTAACTTCTACGGATAGCCTAATAGAAGAGACAGAAACAGATAGATAGTTTTTATTAAATAACCATACTGTAGGTCGGAAGTCAATAATCGAAGCACATTTTGAGATCACATTCCAATGTAAATATCATCTTAAAAAACAAAACTATTCAAAAGTGTGTCTTCCTTCAACACACGCTCTGCAACGCCGTGCCACTGCCTGTCGTATAGCTTACTAGTTACTACATAGCCTTTATTTAAATGTTCTGGTCCTTTGGTCCTCACCCAACAATTCATCTAAACCTGCCTTTCTGCTCTTCACAACCCACTGAGTACACTGAAAATAGAATAAATGCATATATTTAATTATAACAACGTTTTAAAGAAAGTGCGTTCACATATATAGGAAAAAAATGCAGGCACGTAAACACCAACAGGTATACTCACAGCATTTTGTTTTTAGGAAATCTGAAAAATGACTTGCGATCACTTTGTCTTTTGTAATTAAAATACCCGCACATAGTACAAATAACCAATCTTCCTGCCATTTCCAAAACAGTGGTACATAACAAGCACAAAACGTCTGAATTACAAATACAAGATGGAGTGTTCCTGAAACAAAAGGCAGGGAAACTCCAAAACAGGTATACATAACAAGCACAAAACGTCTGAATTACAAATACAAGATGGAGTGTTCCTGAAACAAAAGGCAGGGAAACTCCAAAACAGGTATACATAACAAGCACAAAACGTCTGAATTACAAATACAAGATGGAGTGTTCCTGAAACAAAAGGCAGGGAAACTCCAAAACATTGATACATAACAGGCACAAAACTATCTGAATTATAAATACAAGATGGAGTGTTCCTGAAACAAAAGGCAGGGAAACTCCAAAACATTGATACATAACAAGCACAAAACGTCTGAATTACAAATACAAGATGGAGTGTTCCTGAAACAAAAGGCAGGGAAACTCCAAAACAGTGATACATAACAAGCACAAAACGTCTGAATTACAAATACAAGATGGAGTGTTCCTGAAACAAAAGGCAGGGAAACTCCAAAACAGTGATACATAACAAGCACAAAACGTCTGAATTACAAATACAAGATGGAGTGTTCCTGAAACAAAAGGCAGGGAAACTCCAAAACATTGATACATAACAGGCACAAAACTACAGTATCTGAATTATAAATACAAGATGAATACAAGAATACAAGCAAAAAGCTATATGAATGTTAGAATGACTTCTAACATAGTTGACTGCAGTAAGAAGTGTAGTTGTCTCCTCAAACCGCTAGATGGCAGGCAGGAGCGGTGTCGCCAGTTTCTCGCAGATGTTTCCACTTTATCATATTACATCCAAGTATGCAGTGTCGGATTAACCCGTACATGGGCCCATAGGCAGTTAAGCTCTTCGGGCCCCACCTGACAGATACTTCCTATCAAGTATTGAATTTCATCCCCAAATTTGAATAAACCAGCTAACAAAGCCAAACATTATCAAATCATTTTCATTAAAATTCCAGTTAGTTCAGAGGTACAGAATGGTGTGAAAATAGGAAACTACGGAAACGATTTTTTGCTAGTGGCTTTACGTCGCACCGATACAGACAGGTCTTATAATAATAATAATGTTATTTGTTTTACGTCCCACTAACTACTTTTTGAGGTCTTCGGAGACGCCTCAGACAGGTCTTATAAACATGAATGTAAAGAAAATGTTCTTCTTCTTTTTCTTTATATGTTTACCCTCCGGGTTCGTTTTTTTCCCTCGGACTCACAGAGGGATCCCGCCTCTACCACCTCAAGGCCAGTGTCCTGGAGCCTCAGACCCTGGGTCGGGATACAACTGGGGAAGATGACTAGTACCTCGCCCAGGCGGCCTCACCTGCTATGCTCAACAGGGGCCTTCCGGGAGATGGGAAGATTGGAAGGAAGAGGGAAGGAAGCGGCCGTGGCCTTAAGTTAGGTATCATTCGGGCATTTGCCTGGAGGAGAAGTGGGAAACCACGGAAAAAACCCCTTCCTGGATGGCCGACGTGGGAATCGAACCCACTTCTACTCCGTTGACCTCCAGAGGCTAAGTGGACCCCGTTCCAGCCATCGTACCACTTTTCAAATTTTCTTGGCAGAGCCGGGAATCGAACCCGGGCTTCCGGGGGTGGCAGCTAATCGCACTAACCACGACACCGCACAGGTGGACAGCTTTTTTTAATTTTTATTATTTACAATTTGCTTCACGTCGCACCGACACAGATAGGTTTTATGGCGACACGATGGGTTAGGAAAGGGAAGGAAGCAACTGTGGTCTTAATTAAGGTACAGCCCGAGCATTTGCCTGGTGTGAAAGTGGGAAACCACGGTAAACCATCTTCAGGGCTGCCGACAGTGGGGTTCGAACCCACTATCTTCCGAACGCAAGCTACGTGAGCGAAACTGCACAGCCACTTGCTGGGTTGAGGTAAAGAGCCCGGTAAGGTTTCAAATTGTATTAGATAGCTCTATCAAACTACAAACACAAATGTCCGAAAATCACTTCCGGCCTAAATGCTGCACCGAAAACACAACCTAAACTCGCTTGTTTCTTTACTCGTTTTCTTTTTTATTCAAATCCTAGCCAAATTAACTTATTTACATAATTCTTGATGTAATGTGTTCCTTGGTTCTATACCCTCAGGCGTTTGTTGATTTTTGAAAAATTTCCACACCGAATGTAGTTATAAGGGCTTAAGTGAAACTCTGCATTGACTCTCATACTTTTTAAATAGTTTATGTACCTACAATTCGTAGCTCATTTCCCTAGGTTATTTTCAACATTGAGTTGCTTGCCTGACGGGCTAGAACTGTGGATTTTGAAAGAAACTCATAAACTACTCGTTCGTAAACTTATCCGCAGTTTACACAGACACATATTTTACTATACGGGGTCTAAATTTGATCTGGTGTTCTGTTGCCCCGATCAGCGCAGGACTTGCTCTATCTACTGGGTGATCCAACACTGCAGCCATGTGCCGTTGAGAGTACGCAACTGCAAGTGCCCGATGGATGAGCTCTTTCTCGGATTCCAATGGAGTCTCATACACTCTCTCGCTGTACTCTGAATGAACGGAAACGTACTTAGGCCGGTATTCATAGTCGCAATAAGTAATACGTTCAAGTCGAACTTAAATCTCGACTTTTTTCAGATTCCGGCACAAATAAGTCCTACTTAATAGTGATATACTTCATAAAGTCTAACTTCATGAAGCTGGACTTATTGGAATTCATAGTCATTTAAGTGTTACTTATGTGATGAAATAAGTTGAACTTCGTCAAGTCAAGCAGACCCTTGACTTATTTCGCATCTTAACCTATAAAATGGATGAAGATTTTGAGGAAGTGTTAGAAGAAATTCGTGCTCCAAAGCGATACTTGCAAAATGTTGAATTTTACAGTGAAGTGGAATTCAAAAAGAGGTTCCTGTGATGGCATTTCATATTCGCCCATACCTCCCGCAATTGTCAGCATCTCGTTATAATAAATTATAACCAAATTAGTGCTAGGTATAATAATACTTGAATTGAATTCTTCAGCAATACTTAACCACGCATCTTCCTTTTGCTTAGTAGATACCGCGTTCGTCTTCTTATTCTCTACTAGTAAATGTACCCGTGCTTCGCTACGGTATTTTACACTGTATACAGATTTCTACGTGAATTACTGTACACGCGGTGAGTGAGATTTTATTAAATAGCATGTCTCTTAGCGTTATCGAAGAAAGGCCACGGGGGGACCCCGTACGTTCTTTCCCGTGTAACGTACGAGTTGTGGAGTTGTGATGATAACGGCAGGCTCACTTGCCTACTGCCATTCACAAACGAGTTGGAAAGTTTCACTATAAAGGCAGGCCCCCTTGTCTACTGCCGGTCACAATCGATTTGGGGAGTTTTCGTTACAATGGCAGACCCCTTTTCCTACTTCCGGACACATTACAGATGAGGAGCTTTCATTACAATGGCAGGCACCTTCCCTACTGCCAATCAATATTGAGTTATGCTGTTATCATTATAATGACAGGCCCCACTTTCTAATGCCAGTCAGCTTACTGTCAGTCACACTGGAGTTGGTGAGTTTCAATTACAATACCAGGCCACTTTGCCTAATGCCAGTCACATTTTAATGGGTAAAATTGTTTATAATGGCGGGCACCCTTGTCTACTGCCAAACACAATCGGGTAGGGGGGATTTGAACAAAATTGCATGTTCCCTTGCCATCTGCTAGTCAAACTGAGAAGGGAATTATTCATTAAAATGGTAGGCCCTTCTTACTAATGCCAGTTATACAAGAGTTGGAGAAGAACCCATTTTTTTTTTCTTTTACAATTTGCTTTACGTCGCACCGACACAGATAGGTCTTACGGCGACGATGGGATAGGAAAGGGCTAGGAGTGGGAAGGAAGCGACCGTGGCCTTAATTGAGGTACAGCCCCAGCATTTGTCTGGTGTGAAAATGGGAAACCACGGAAAACCATCTTCAGGGCTGCCGAGAGTGGGGTTCGTGCCCACTATCTCCCGAATACTGGATACTGGCCGCACTTAAGAGACTGAAGCTGTCGAGCTCGGTGGATCCCATTCTTACTGTCAGTCAAAGTAGATGTGGGGAGAATTTATAACAACAGGAGACGCCCTCCTGCTGACAGTCACTATCAATTTGTAAAGTATTAATAATAATGACACACACTTTCTAGATCGCTCCAAACCGACTTGCTTTTATATATAAATGACAGATAAACATGGGCACGTTTGTAAGTGCAGACCTTCATTTCTAGATATACTGCTCCTAAACGGTTCATCATATCGACAGACGGTTTAAGCCGTCCGACGCCACTTTTATCGTTCTACATGTTTGATCCTCAAACATTTTCTCGTATCTCCCATATTTATGGGTTCAATTGAGTTAGAAAATTTGAACGGGGTGAAATTTGGATACGTTTTAACACTTTATATTATTTTTCGCATACTTACGTGGAAGCTAGAATCATGAAATTTGGCTCGCATGTGGCCAGCATTGGCCGTGTCAGTTTGCGTGCCAAATTCGATGACTCTCTCTTTCCTATAAGTGTGTCAAACTATGAAATATACCTATAAAAATCACAAAATGTACATACAATCGAGAAATACAGCCACATCTAACGTATAAGGGAGAGAGATACGACAAAAATCGGGAGTAAAAAGTGAAAAAATTAAAAATTCTTGGAATTTTTCCGTCGTTTACAGGCTAAAACCTATAACTTCGCCAAATTTCAATTTTCTAGCTCGTCTGGCAGGTTGTGCCGCCAGCTTGATTTGGGGGGAAGGGGGATAACAATGAGGAATTTTCTGAAAATTTTTTAAGCCCACGAAACCTATACGTTATTGCTTTGGGTAAGTATATATGAGTGCGTTTTTATGCTGAGCCCAAAATTTGAAGCCCCCAGGGAATTTTGAGAATTTTCGATTTTTCTAGTAAGTTGTAAGTTTCTGAGATGCCTGGAACTGCCTGTTTAATTCACGTCTATTTTCATTTTTGTATCTTTATATATATATTTATAGACCGACTTGCTTATATTAGATTGATATATGATTTGAGAATGTTTCAATAAAATATCCTTGAAAGCCTCCTTTTCAACGGAAGTAAAATGGTTGCGACTGCTTTTCATATCCATTTAAGAAAAAGTAACTACAATTTTAGTCGCAAAGGAACAGGTAAAAGACAAATAAATAAACAAATAAACTCGGAATAAGGAGCGCAGCGTGGATCTAGTTGGCCGTGTCTGAAGGATGACTCGCATATTCAATTGTTGTGATGATGGCTGTACTATTTCTCATACTATAAAGTTCAACTTAATTGTGCAGAGCGTCTGCATAATAAGTAACGCTTTATCAAGTCCAGCTTAATAAAGTAGAACTTGACCAAGGACTATGAATACGAGAAACGTTTAAGTCGACTTCACGAATAAGTACAGCTTTGTTAAGTCGTTCTTATTAGAGAAAAAGTAGCTGACTATGAATACCGGCCTTAGTGTTGTCACAGCACATACATTGTATTCTGATGACATGGCAGAATATGGAATACTAGTGGTTTTGAGGGATGAGAGTCATAATTAATTTATACCCTTACAGCTCAGTTTCTGATTTTTTTCAAGGCTACCACACACAGAAAGCTAAGATGAGCTACGCTAAGTTACGGTGTGCGAAGTAATGTCAAACTATGTTGTGCTATGACACGAATAAAAAGCTAAGCTAAACTATAGGTCTACGAGGCAACCGTTTCAAGATGGCGGATTAATTGGATTAATTGAAGAGGAGTCAATCACTACTGATCTGCATTTAGGGCAGTCGTCCAGGTGGCTCTTAAATGATTTCGAAGAAATTGGAAATTTTTTTAACATCTCCCTTGGTAAGTTATTCCAATCCCTACCTCGCCTTCCTATAAACGAATATTTGCCCCAATTTGTCCTCTTGAAATCCAACTTTATCTTCATATTGTGATCTTTCCTACTTTTAAAGACACCACTCAAACTTATTCGTCTACTGATGTCATTCCACGCCATCTCTCCACTGACATCTCGGAACATACTAAGGGCCGGTTCTACCATCTGCTGGTAAAGTGGCTGGCAGCTGCCCGGGAGGTAAACTACCTGGAGGTGTAAATCGGCTGGTACTTTGGCTTGCGTCCAACCACCTCCGCGCAAGCGCTAGGTAGCTACCAGGAGCTAGACACCGATATACGAAGTTGGCTAGACTGATTTTCAGCGACTTCTCGCTTTCGAGTGTGGTGCTATCTATCGTCAGATGCATGAAACTCATTTCGATTGTCTTATTTCCCTGTGCTTGCGTTTGCTTATTATCACCAAAAAGCCTAATAAGGGGAGTTTTAAGAGGTATGGACAACGATTTATGTCAAGCTTTCGTGATTTTAATCTATGATTTTCAATATCAATACCTAATCGGGATTAAAATCTTGAGATTACATTTTCTTACGCCCGTTATAACCTGTCATGTAAGGCAGCGTTTTGAAAAGTATTCTCGTAGTAGATCGGTCAAGTCGGCTCGCTCCATAATAGAAGGTACGCAGGTTTTCATCGTATTTCTAATTTACATTTTAAAATGTATTTTCGATCCCTGCCGTTGTTCTTAACTCTCTTTCACGCGCTTCCATATACGTAGGCCTATGTATACACACATCTTCTTTACGGACTTATTGCCTTTGAGCATTCTATCTGCAGGCTTCTGTGAATTGATTAAGTATCTCCACGATTCTTTATTTGCAAATAGTTCTGTGACCTCGTTTAGTTCAACCTGCTTCCATTTATTGATAAAGTATTTCATTCTAATGTTTAACTTTATGAAGATAAAGTTGGAAGGTACTGTAAATGTAAAGAACTAATCGGGATAAATATCCATTCATAAGAAGAGGAATTCGGGAATGGAATAGTTTCCAATTTCTTCGAAATAATCTACAAGAAGACTATGTAAAAAACTAATAGGGAATCTGCTACCTGGGCGACAGTCCTATGTGCTATTAATCATAACATCACTTTCTATAAGTAGCATGCATATAAAGCAATTTCCTAGTAGACATAATATTGCGATTAAATATTTCAATGAAATATATTATTATCAAAAGAACGTATGAACAGAGGCATACCGATTAACACAACGCTAATAATGGAAATAAAAAAGATTCGTCATAATAAAGACTAGAACCTGCATACCTCGAATTACGAAGTGAGCGCATTGCCCATTACGCTACAAGAACACTCGAATAGTTAGGGTACGATACATACTATATATTATATTATACCTCGTGTCTGAAAACTGAAAAAGTAGAAAACTAAAGCCCATTTGAAATGATTTACAAATAGATTTTGATTTTATATCATTTTAAAGTTTCTTTACGAAAGCTTGACTTATATAATGTGTTCCCTAAGGTATCGATGCGAGAGGCTGGTGTGACCGTTGCAACACAAGGGAAGCATTAATGTTTAAGATCCTGCAATACAATATCGGCCACTGTTACAGCATCATGCTTTTTTCAGTATACTAAGCTAATTTAAGTTGTATGTCACCAGAAATACAGCTAATAATGTTCAACTCTCAAAACTTGCCCGGCAGGTAAAGTCTTATCGGGCCCTCGAAGTGGCCGATAAATTACGCGCCCGGTAACTACGATTTATGCTGCCGATAGCGCTACCTGGGGGTGGTCGAACGGAAACATCCTTTTACGCGGAGGGCAAATTACGCGCTACTTTACCAGTAGGTGGTAGAACCGGCAGCTCTTCTCCTTTCTCCCAAGTCTTCCCAGCCCAAACTTTGCAACATTTTTGTAACGCTACTCTTTTGTCGGAAATCACCCAGAACAAATCGAGCTGCTTTTCTATGGATTTTTTCCAGTTCTTCAATCAAATAGTCCTGGTGAGGGTCCGATACACTGGAACCATACTTTAGTTGGGGTCTTACCAGAGACATATATGCCCTCTCCTTTACATCCTTACTACAACCCCTAAACATCCTCATAACCAATGTGCAGAGATCTGTACCCTTTATTTACAATCCCATTTATGTAATTGCCCCAATAAAGATCTTTCCTTATATTAACACCTAGGTACGTACAGAGATCCCCATAAGGAACTTTCACCCCCATCAAGGCAGTTTCCTATTTGTGAAACTCACAACCTGACTTTTAATCTCGTTTATCATACCATTGCCTACTGTCGAGGTCATTTTGCAGTTGCTCACAATCTTGTAACTTATTTATTACTCTATACAGAATAACATCATCCACAAAAAGCCTTTTTTCTTTGATTCCACTTCTTTACTCATCATCATCATCATCATCTGTTTACCCTCCAGGGTCGGCTTTTCCCTCGGACACAGCGAGGGATCCCACCTCTACCGCCTCAAGGGCAGTGTCCTGGAGCTTCAGACTCTTGGTCGGGGATACAACTGGGGAGAATGACCAGTACCTCTCCCAGGCGGCCTCACCTGCTATGCTGAACAGGGGCCTTGTGGAGTGATGGGAAGATTGGAAGGGATAGGCAAGGAAGAGGGAAGGAAGCGGCCGTGGCCTTATGTTAGGTACCATCCCGGCATTCGCCTGGAGGAGAAGTGGGAAACCACGGAAAACCACTTCCAGGATGGCTGAGGTGGGAATCGAACCCACCTCCACTCAGTTGACCTCCCGAGGCTGAGTGGACCCCGTTCCAGCCCTCATACCACTTTTCAAATTTCGTGGCAGAGCCGGGAATCGAACCCGGGCCTCCGGGGGTGGCAGCTAATCACGCTAACCACTACACCACAGAGGCGGACTTCTTTACTCATACCATTTATATATTTAAGAAAACATAAAGGTCCAATAATACTGCTTTGAGGAACCCCCCTCTTAATTATAACAAGGTCAGATAAAGCGTCGCCTGCTTATATTTTCTGTGATCTATTTTCCAGAAATATAGCCAACCATTCAGTCACTCTTTTGTCTAGGCAGCCATCTATGTAGCTGATGAATAATATTCCACCATTCTTTTCTATCCAAAGCCTTCAGGTGGTTACTCGAAGAAAGCTCTGTAAGGGACCAACCATCCATCATGTCGATCCATCGTGTTGGTACTCGAACTCGTGGTCTGGTTCCTCAGACTTTGCCTTCAACAATCAACTTTTGAAGGCTACCTTCTCGGCGCATTATATTTGTTATCTTTATTAATAAGTCAGGATGGCCGAGCGGTAAAAAGCGCTGCGTTCTGGTCGCAGTCCACTCCTGTGGGCACAGGTTCGAACCGCGCTTCTGACATAGCTTTTTTCCTAGTCCGCCTCTGTGGTGTAGTGGTTAGCATGATTAGCTGCCATCCCCGGAGGTCCGGGTTCGATTCCCGGCTCTGCCACGACATTTTTGAAAAGTGGTACAAGGGCTGGAACGGGGTCCGCTCAGCCTCGGGAGGTCAACTGAGTAGAGGTGGGTTCGATTCCCACCTCAGCCATCCTGGAAGTGGTTTTCCGTGGTTTCCCACTTCTCCTCCAGGCAAATTCCGGGATGGTACCTACCTTAAGGCCACGGCCGCTTCCTACTCTCTTCCTTGTCTGTCCCATCCAATCTTCCCATCCCTCCACAAGGCCCCTGTTCAGCATAGCAGGTGAGGCCACCTGGGCGAGTACTGGTCATTCTCCCCAGTTGTATCCCCCGACGCAAAGTCTGAAACTCCAAGACACTGCCCTTGAAGCGGTAGAGGTGGGATCCCTCGCTGAGTCCGAGGGAAAAGCCGACCCTGGAGGGTAAACAGATTAAGATAAGGAGATAAGATCTTTATTAATTCGATTTCGGCCTAATAACCATACCATAAATTACACACAGGACAGAGAAATTACACACTCTACACTAGATCTGCTCTACAGATTCAAAATGTGGTAGTTTTTCCACAAGTAATTTCTTTCTTTCTTTCTTTCTTTCTTTCTTTCTTTCTTTCTTTCGTTCTTTGTTTGTTTCTGTCCTTCTCTCTTAATCCGTTTACCCTCCAGGGTTGATTATTCTCTCAGACTTTGTGAGGGATCCCAACTTTACCGCTTCAAGGACAGTGTACTGGAGCGTGAAACTCTGGGCCGGTAGGATACAACTGTGAAGGAGGACCAGTACCTTGCCCTGGCGGCCTCACCTGCTGTGCTAAGCAGGGATCTTGTGAAGGGATAGAAAGAATGGAAGGGATAGGCAAGGAAGAGGGAAGGAAGCGGCCGTGGCCTTAAGTTAGGTACCATCCCGGCATTTGCCTGGAGGAGAAGTGGGAAACCACGGAAAACCACTTCCAGGATGGCTGAGGTGGGAATCGAACCCACCTCTACTCAGTTGACCTCCCGAGGCTGAGTGGACCCCGTTCCAGCCCTCGTACCACTTTTCAAATTTCGTGGCAGAGCCGGGAATCGAACCAGGAAACGGTCGAGTGTGTACGGAGAAGCGGAAACATGTGCTCGCTTATTTAGGCCCTTCTTTCACTGAGTGAAGTTTCTGGTAAATCGGGTTGTTAACACTTGGCGGATTCCCTTCGCGTGTTCAATATCTACAGCGAGTAGGATAATGAGGAGAGCAATAGATGAATGGAACAGACAAATCAGGATCGAAGGAAAACTACTCAGCAATGCTGACGACACCACATTGCTTGCATCCTCAGAGGAGGAAATGTTAAACTTATTGAACATAGACGAAGACATTAGGAAGGAAACGAAACTAAAAACAAAGAGGTATAAAACCATGGTAATGGTCGACAATCATAAGAATACTAACCGTATGGTACCAACTACCGCATACAGACATTTTAATTTCACCCCATCTGGCGGCCTGCTCGGCAATTTCTTATTCTTATTCTTCTTCTTTATCGGTTTACCCTCCAGGATTGGTTTTTCTCTCGGACTCAGCGAGGGATCTCACCTCTACCACCTCAAGGGCAGTGTCCTGGAGCTTCAGACTCTGGGTCGGGGATACAACTGGGGAGGATGACCAGTACCCCGCCGAGGCGGCCTCACCTGCTATGCCGAACAGGGGCCTTGGTGGGGGATGGGAAGATTGGAAGGGATAGACAAGGAAGAGGGAAGGAAGCGGCAGGGCCTTAAGTTAGGTACCATCCCGGCATTTGCCTGTAGGAGAAGTGGGAAACCATGGAAAACCACTTCCAGGATGGCTGAGGTGGGAATCGAACCCAACTCTACTCAGTTGACCTCCCGAGGCTGAGTGGACCCCGTTCCAGCCCTCGTACCACTTTTCAAATTTCGTCGCAGAGCCGGGAATCGAACCCGGGCCTTCGGGGGTGGCAGCTAATCACACTAACCACTACACCACAGAGGCGGACCGTCAATTTCAACGTTCCGTTTTACTCTATGCCTACTTGATGGCAGAGTAAAACAAATCTGTCTTGGGCGTCTATAGTTGAATTTTAATGAAATTCAGTGGATGAACACCAAATGCTAATGACGTAGCAAATGCTACTGACGCTGCCATTCAGGAAGAGAGAATCCGAAGTTGTACGGACAGACTAACTGTGGGCACATGAAATGTGCGGAGTATGTATCAAGGTAAACTAGACACTGTGAAAAATGCGATACTCGCTTGAATATTGATATCTTAAGAATTACCGAGTTACGATGGAACTGGAACTGGTCATTTCAAATCAGGAGAACTATTTGAGACATGCGGAACGGAGAGAGCATGGCGTAGCTTTTGTAATCAACCAGAAAACACTCTAGAACTCTTCTGGGAAACCATGGAAAACCACTTCCAGGATGGCTGAGGTGGGAATCGAACCCACCTCTACTCAGTTGACCTCCCGAGGCTGAGTGGACCCCGTTCCAGCCCTCGTACCACTTTTCAAATTTCGTGGCAGAGCCGGGAATCGAACCCGGGCCTCCAGGGGTTGCAGCTAATCACGCTAACCACTACACCACAGAGGCGGACGAGTCAAACTTAAGAGGAATATTAAGATAGTCCAACACCCAAGATAAAACTTTGAAAAACATTCCCACACTATTTAAAACATTTATTAAACATCGTTTCGAGATTGTAAATATCTTTGATGGGGAACCAGAGGAACTCTGATGTGAAGTTAAATACATCGTTAAAGATAAATGTAATAAAAACTTGCTGAGGGCTGGGAAAAAGAAAACATCGCACTGGATGACAACAGAACCTATAAAAATAGTGAAGAAAAGGAAGGAAGGAAGGAAGGGAAGGGAAGGAAGGAAGGAAGGAAGGAAGGAAGGAAGGAAGGAAGGAAGGAAGGAATGTAGCAAAAATTCTGAAGGCTAGAGAACTGATGTCTCTCTTGAATAGAGATGTCCATATAAATGTTCGCAAAGATAAGCAGCAGTGCTATAAAATCTGTTCTGACTTGGAAGAGGAAAACAAAAAGGCAACATGAGAAAAGTCTTCCAACATACAGAGTGATTCGAAAGTTCGTTAACATTTGACGAGGCAATACTTCACGGAATACTGGAGGTAGAGAGGTAATAATTGACAAATGATTGGCATGACATGGGGGTTTATTGGCACCAAAATAAAGTACACAACATTACCAACAGATGGCGCTGGGCAGCAACACGTCAGGTACAAATGGCCATACATACTTCATATGACATGGAGTTTTATTAACACCAACAACGGAACAATGTGGAATTCTTATCTCTTAACCAACAACGAGTGCACAAACAGGCCAACAGATGGCGCTGGACAGCAACACGTTTATGCGGGGTAGCGCTCCACACCATATTGCTACAAGTCTGAAAGATCTCTTGTGCACGTCGTTTGGTGAAGATCGCGTGCTGACCCGCTACTTCTGTCATGCTTGGCCTCCCCGATCCCCTGACCTCAATCCGTGTGGTTATTGGTTGTGTGGGGTTACCTGAAGTCGTAAGTCTACCGCGATCGTCCGACCTCATTAGGGATGCTAAAAGACAAAGGCAATTTCTCCCCACACCTAGGGATATGCTGTACAGTGCTGTTCACAACATTGTCCTTGTTGATGAATGACGGCCAACATGTTGAGCATGTATTATAAAGAACATCGTCTTTGATAAAACTCGATTGTTATGCTAATTATTGCTGGTGTATCGTATGAAGCGCCATCTGTTGATTATTTTGTGTACTTAATTTGGTGTCAATAAAACCATATGTTATGCTGGGTCAACCACTATATCCATCTAAAGAAATAAGTTTCAACCAACAATTGGAATGGTAAAGAATGCTAATGGAAAATGATTAGTGATAGTGAAGAGATCAAACAGAGTTGGAAAGTGTGTATAGAGGACTTGTATAATCAAGAGATAAAAACTGACAATGCATTAAAAGATACTATTATGATCTGTAACCCCTTGTGTTAGAAGACGAAGTCAGAATAGCTCTAAAATCATTAGTCCAACGAAAGGCCTTAGGAACAAATGGAATTGCAGCTGAAATATAGCAAGCAACCGAATGTACATCTGTTAAAGTTTTAACTGTAATAGGCCTATGTCAACAGATTATGAAAACCTCAACTTGGCCCACAGATTGGATCCATTTTCATCCCCATATCAATAAAAAGTATATCTGTTGGACTGTTCCAACTATCGCACAATGGCTCTGATACCACATGCCAGCAAAGTGATACTGAAAATCATACAACAAAGATTAGAACCATACATGGGGTGTGAAATGTACGCTCCTCAAGGTGGTTTTAGACGAGGTAGAGGGACAAGAGACATCATTAGTGACTACGCGGGATGATGGAAACAGCAAAGGAATACCAGAATGTCCTGTAAATGTGCTTTATAGATTACAGGAAGGCTTTTGATAGTGTAAGTCATGAGAAGATGTGGAATGTATTCAGACAGATGGGCATACCAAAACGTCTCAATTGTCCTGGGACATGAAGCCAACGTTAAAACTGAGCATGTTGTAAATTAATTGTTCCCCATTACCAAACGCGTAAGACAAGGCTGCATACTTTGGCTTTACTTGTTCAATCTGTATGCTGAGTACATCATGAGGGAATCTGGTTCGGATGAGTCACCTCATGGTTTTAAGATTGGTGGATTGAATATAAACAGCTTGAGGTCTTCAGATGACACCATTTTGATTGCTGAAAGAAAGGAAGAGCTCGAGGACATTATCATGAAAGGTAGAGAACAGAGTGAGAGCATGGGCTTGTACCTGAATATCAACAAAACCAAAATCATGACAACAGGTCTACCCTCAAACATTATGATAAATGAATAGTTAATAAAAGAAGTGAATAGTTTCTGTTTGCTGGGATCAACCATCAGTAGAAGTGGCTCAAGCAGTCCAGAAATTCGCCAAAGACTTGCCCTGGGAAGATCTTCAAGTGTTCAGATGTATCTTTGCATATTAAAGTCAGAATGGTTAAGGCATTATTAGTCTTTCCAATAGCTACATATGTCTGTGAAATCTGGACCATAAAGAAGCGAGGTAGGAAGCATACTGATGCATTTCAGCCCAGGCGTTGGAGAAAGATATTGCGTATCCATTGGACAGCCAAGAAGACAAATGCACGGGTCAGTCAGAAGATCAAACCAGATCTGTCTCTGGAGGCATTCATTACAAGATTACAGCTGTCATATTCTGGACACATTATGAGACACTCTGATTCATTGGAAAAGGCTATTACGCTTGGGAAGGCGGAGAGGTCTAGGAGACAAGGGCGGCCAACAGTGATATGTATCGACACCATCAAAGCCAGCATGAACATTTCACTGAAGGATTTTCAGTATACGATTGAAGACGGAAATATGCAGCTGCCAGGAGTTGACGTCGACTTAATGACATCTGATCATCAACATCATCAAACACCAAATGTGTAACCAAAGATATTTTACATATCGACATCGTACGACATGGAGTGTTAAATGGACTTTTTGCCACCCTTCAGAAAAGCATATGCCTCTGCCGGGTTTGAACCCATTATCTTAGGATCCGGAGGCCGACACTCTATCACAGATCCAAAGAGGTAGCTATAATGGTCGACAGACTAAATGCCATTAAAACCACAAAAAAAAACTTGAAAAACTTAGACTATTGATCGCATAATATTTCTGGGATCATTATTAACAAATGTGGATGGATGCACTGAAAAGATAAAACTGCGATGGCACTACTGACCAAGATCTGGAAAGTCATGATGTCACCGCGGATAATAAAGTACATTTGGTTAAAGCCCTAGTGTTCACTGAATTCTTGCGCGCATCCGAATGCTGGATCCTCAAAAAGCACGTTGATACCATCGAAATGTGTTGGATACTGAGAATCCTGTGGACTGATATGAGAACCAATCAGTCAATAATATGTATGCATGTATGTATGTTCAGTCCGTCAGCGATTCCGCTGGTGGGATCCTCAACAACTCTGCCATCAGCTGTCATAGATGGCCTAGGCATCACTGAAGAGGCGTACTAGGGAAATAAGGAGTGAGGTAGTTTCCCGTTGCTTTCATCACCGAGCCAGAGTTGCTATTACATATCAGTCTGCCAAGCCCACTGAAATGCATACACCAACCGACCGACCCTATGAGCAACATTTTCACACCATTCATAGCAGGGACTGGCTGCATAAGGAATGGCATTATTGGATCGCTCACACCCCAGTCACTTTCATATTGTCAAAGCCAAGGATAAGACAAAGACAGATCTATGAAAGTAACAAAATTAATCTAGCCTATACCAGAAGACATAGTGCACTGTAAACACTAGGCCCTGCCAGCAAAGGCATAGTCAATAATAAACGAGCCCGAATTGACAATACACTTAAGTACAATAACACAGCAGCGCATTACCAAGTGATGATGTTATTGGCTTTACGTTCCACTAACTACTTTTACGGTTTTCGGAGGAGCCGAGGTGCCGGAATTTAGTCTTGCAGTTCTTTTACGCATAGCTAATTACTTCGGGCACATTTTAAGACAAGATAACCTATGATGTGGCAGCACAACAACATGTTTGTGCACCGGATTCCGCCATCATAAAGGGCTATTCTTGATTGATAACATACTTCGCCTTAAAATGTTGATTAGGTCACTATTGCGCTGATAGCTTCAATTTTCGATTGGTGATAATTTTCACAAAATACAGCGAATGAATTGAGTCTGATGTATATTTCTGGAAGTTACAGTAAAGAAACTCTCTTTTTGAATCAAACCTAAAATAAGATACTAAAGAGTTCCAATAGAACAATAGCTTGACTTACGGCTTGGTTATATTTCTTCCTCTTTACGATCTTATTGTCTTGAAGATAATTAACGATATGTTGAACACACGTAGTTATTGACCATTACAGCTTGTAAAATGGTGGATATGTGCCTTTCATAACAGCACACGAGTCGTCTTAAGAAACTTACATTTCTTTTCATATACTTTAGCAAATCTTGCAAGCCAAAACGACATTCTAAAAAAAAAGAAAAAATCTCCTAACATACAACAACTTGAGTGCTAAGGTCAAATAGTTCCTTAAAACATACATCTGGGACATAGCTTTGTACGGATGTGAGACTTGGACAGTGAGGAAATATGAACAATTCAAGCTTGAAGCTTTCTAGCTCTGGCACTACAGGTCAATACTCAAAATTAGCAGAACAGAAAAGATGACAAACGAACAGATCCTGATGTAAAGACAAGAAGAACGGAGCCTGTGGAAAAAGATTTTCCGACGAAGACGAAGGTGCAGTAGAGTAGGACATACTCAGGCATGAAGGGATCTTACTGGTCATACTAGAGGGACACGAAGGAAGAAATGGTAGAGGAAGACCAAGATCATCTTCTAATAAATTAAACAATATGTACGAAGTATCAAGACATGAAACGACTCGATCAAGACAGAAATGCATTGAGGATGGTTACTTTGCTTCTGCTGCTGCAAACCAACCTTTGTGTTGATAACTGGATGGATATCGTCGCCATAAGACCTATCTGTGTCGGTGTGACGTAAATCCCCTGTTTGTATGTTGTATGTTTAGTCCTCAGCCCGAAGGCTGGTTGGATCCTCAACAGCTCCGCCATCAGCTGTCACAGATGGCATAGGCATCACTGAAGATGCGTACTAGGGAAATGGGGAGTGAGGTAGTTTCCCGTTGCTTTCCTCACCGAGCCAGAAGTTGCTATTACATATCACTCATACCTCAGTCACTTGCATTTTGTCAAAGCCAAGGATAAAGCTGAGACAGATCAATGAAAGTAACAAGATTGTTCTAGCCCACACCAGAAGACATAGTGCACTGTAAACACTAGGTCCCGCCAGCAAAGGCATGTAAAGCCCCTAGCAAAAAAAAAAAAAAAAAAATGGATGATGATGACTTCACCATACTGAAAATAAGTACAGAACTACTTGTATTCCCTACTGGTATATATATACAAATTTCTTTTTGCTATTGCCTTTACGTCACGCCGACTCAGACAGGTCGTAAGGTGACGATGAAATACATTAGTAGGACAAGGCTACGGCTAGGATTGTGAAGGAAGCGACCGTAGACTTAATTAAGGTACAGAATTTACCCGGTATGAAAATGGGAACCGTGGAGAACCAACTTCGGGGCTGCCGACGGGGGTTTCAAACCCACCATCTCTCAAAAACAAGCTACCAGCTACATTGTACGAACCACGCAGCCAACACACTTGATACTTATACATTCAAAAAAATTAGGGGAACATGTCTTTGAACGAATGCCATGCTCCACAAAACAATACCTCACACCCAGTTATTTTACCAACTAAACCTTTATTCTTTACCGTTGAAGTATACAAAAGAACATCGATGGATTCGCATTCATTTTCAGAACACAAACGGAAATGCCCAAATAGGGGCGAAAACACAGTGATAACAGTCCTCCAGGGTGGATTTTTATCACAGTTGGAGACCTTCAGTATGGCGTATGTCCTCCACGAACATTTATCACAGCTTGGCACCTACGTGGCATGCTCCGTATAAGTCGACAGAGGTCACGTTGCGGTATCAGGTCCCATTCTTCAATGAGAGCCTGTTCGAGATCTTGGAGAGTCTGTGATGGAACAGGACGCCCACGAACACTTCTGTCAAGCCTATCCCACACATGCTCGATGGGATTAAGGTCAGGACTCACTGCTGGCCATTCCATCTTTTGAATGTTCAGTTCTCGCAGGACAGCTCTGGTGATGCGCGCTACATGAGCCCTGGCATTGTCGTGCATGAGTATGAATTCAGGGCCAATACCGCATGCAGCAACCAACACATGCTGTAGCAGTATTTGCTCGATGTACCCCGCAGCGGTAAGATTACCACGGACGACGACAAGATCTGTACGGCCATCAATACTGATGCCATCCCACACCATCACAGAACCTTGTCCGAATCGGCCACCTTCCTGGACAACATTTGGCATGTACTGCTTACCACGGTGTCTCCATACACGTTGACGTCCATCGCGCTGCGTTAGGGGAAATCTAGACTCGTATGTGAACAACACAGGTCTCCATTGGCGAAGTTGCCAGTTGATGAGGGTACGGGCGCGATGTTGCTGCGTTAAACGGGGCACTCGAACAGGACGTCTGGGTCGTAAGGACACTTCTCTTAACCTGTTCCTTACTGTCTGGTCAGACACCGTGACTCCGGTGATCCTCCTGAGGTCTTGTTGCACTTCTCTGGCAGTTGCTGAACGACGCCGCAACACACAGATGGTCAGATATCGGTCATCCTGTGGGGTTGTCATGCGTCCACGACCTTGCGACGTCATGCGACGCACCGCTATTCACTTTGTTTTGAGGGATCACCTGACAGTTTAATGCATGGCTCCGCCTACAGATGGAGCATAACTTCGATTTGACATACCCTGACTAGCTAAGGTCTCTCCTTGTGAACTGGCCTGTCTCACTGTAGCGATTCCACAAGCGTTGAATAACTGACGGAGAGACATTGAGATCCACAGCAACACGACGAAAAGTCCATCCTTCCTGGATCAAAGCGACGGCCCTTTCGACTTGAACCTCGTTAAGATATCTCATGGGATGTGCTGGTTTACGTACAACGCGTTCAAATGACTGCAGTATTGTTTTTGGTGATGAGTTATGGGCTTTTGCCGAGGTAATTTCACCCAAATGACTGCAGTAGTCTGTGTACCTCACAACGACACACGGACGCACCGCTATTCACTTTGTTTTGAGGGATCACCTGACAGTTTAATGGATGGCTCCGCCTACAGATTGAGCATAACTTCGATTTGACATACCCTGACTAGCTAAGGTCTCAAGGTATGTTGTACGACCATTGGGACCCCATGTATCAAATTAACGTTCACATACCAGACGTTACAAAACATATTCTCCTATTTTTTTTGAACTGTGTATTTTATATGAGGACCCACTTACTGAGGGGTTTTCAGATATAGAAATAAATGACGATGATGAAAGTATAGTTTCCTCCCCTTCTCCTTTCCATATGCTCTTGGCTATGGGGACGCGGGGATGAATGGCTGTAGAGGCGGGGGCATTCCTTGTGGTTGAGTCACTTTTGAAAATACTTTCTGCTAATTGTCAGAGTTCTGTATTGTGTCCCTTCACATATTTTGGACACACAAGATTCATAGGTATAAATCCTTCCCTTATTCTTTCTAGTCACGGACCACGGCTCATTAGTTTGCTTGGTCATGGAAGATATTTGGAGCCTCCGTGGCTCAGGCGGCAGCGTGCCGGCCTCTCACCGCTGGATTCCGTGGTTCAAATCCCGGTCACTCCATGTGAGATTTGTGCGGGACAGGCTTTTCCCCGGGTACTCCAGTTTTCCCTGTCATCTTTCATTCCAGCAACACTCTCCAATATCATTTCATTTCATCTGTCATTCATTAATTATTGCCCCAGAGGAGTGCAACAGGCCTCGGCAGTCGGCACAATTCCTCTCCTCGCCGCTAGATGGGGCTTCATTCATTCCATTCCTGACCTGGTCGAATGACTGGAAACAGGCTGTGGATTTTCATTTTCATGGAAGATATTTAGCAAATTTAACAACATGTAAGAAAAAATATATTTGTTCATATTGTCACTTCTGGACATTTATCAGTCTGACAATAGAGAATACATGCATTAATTTAAAAACTGTTTCAAAATTGTCTAAACCTTCTTCAAAATGCTGCATATTGACCTGAAACCTTATTGAAATTAAAACAATGACTGCTCATAAAAAATGCAAAATAATGCAACATAAAAACTTGTTATCATCGTTTGTTATATCGCAGAATGAATTTCTATACTACTGAGCAACGTCCTAATGCAAAGGGGAAAATATGTGACATTTCAACAACATCTACCCACTAATGATACCAAGCTAGTGGCCGTGTGTTTTTGGTTACGTAGCTATCAGGTTGCATTTGGGAGATAGTGGGTTCGAACTCCACTGTCGGCAGCCCTGAAGATGGTTTCCCTTGGTTTCCCATTTTCACACCAGGCAACAAATGCTCGGCCTGTACTAATTAAGGACACGATCACTTTCTTCCCACTTCTAGCCGTTCTATCTCATTGTCACCAAAATAACTATCTGTGTCGGTATGACGTAAAGCAAATTGAAAAAATATGATGATGAATTAATTATATGGACGATGGTGATGATTATTATGTTTACACCAGTCAACACGATTTTTGTAACTCGGTTCTCCCTGTGCATGACCGGTACCTTTTATCCTGAAGTGAAGGAAAAATCTATGGTATAATGATCCTGATTTTCTTTTGCGGTCAGAGTATTGATTTATTAGCATTGTTTCCAGAATTTTGTTCCGACGATCAATAAAAGTTTTCTCGAGCTTATGAGGCCCGAGGGAGTCCCGCTACAGTAGAAAGGACATGGTAGAACCGTCTCTAAATAAATTGTTATTACCCAATTTCTTACAGGACAACAATCGAAGAGTATGATGGGAGATGACATCTGGGGACTTCTTCGCAGAAGTCCACTAGAATACGAAAGTCGAAGCCACGCACATCTGTTTACTTTTAAAGCGATAGCGGCATTGAACATCTTCCAAATGGTTTTCTCTTAATTTTGTTTTCAGTGCTACTTTATTTTTTGTGTATACGCAAATACTTCAAGTGCAAGTGTGTCGAACTTTACTAAAACGCTGTCAAATCTGTTGCTTTAGAACACTCGAGCAATAAGAGGTTGTTTTCCATTTTTTAACAAGTTGCTTAACGTCGCACCGACACAGATAAGTTTTATAGCGACGATGCGATAAGAAAGGCCTAGGAGTGGATAGGAAGTGGCCATGGGCTTACAATAATTAAGGTACAGCTCCAGCATTTGCCTGGTATGAAAATGGGAAACCACAGAAAACCATCCTCAGGGCTGCCGACAGTGGAGTTCGAACCCACTATCTCCCGAATGCAAGCTCACAGCTGCAATTAAGTGGTGGCCCGATACAGTCAGCTGGTTTTTATGCAGTTGCACTTGTTATAATTATTACGTTACAGAAGCTTTGCAGAATATTAGTTTTAATTTTCTACTTCTAATTCACGATCATGTGGGGCAGCAGCTGTGAGGCGATCACAATAGCTGAATGGTACCGTGACTGGCTTTCCACCAGGGTGGCTTAGATTAAATCCCAATCAATGTATGTGAGATTTTTGAAACGAAATGTCACGTCCTCTGGTTCGAATTCCAGATACAAAATTGAGGTTCTGTGGTTGTGATCAGTGTATCATCTACAACCTCGCTTCTTTTTAGGATGACATGTTTAAAAGGAGGTAGTTTCTATTGCTTAAGTCTCGTACTTGAAAGACCTGTAGGTCAAGTGATCTTGCGGTCAACCTGAGCCTTGACTGTGTTATCGGCCTCGTGCCAGTTCGATCCATTGTTCTTATTGGGGTCGTCCGCCTCGCTTGATCCCACAGTGACACCTTATACACACTTCTGGACTTACTTCCGTGGTGAGGGGCAGAAACCTTCGGATTTGTATAGTTGTCAGTGGAGAGATGGCGTGAAATGGCGTTGAAGCTTGAGAGCAGCTTTTAAAAGTAGGAAAGATCATAATTATAATATGAAGCAGTGGCATATGCTGGGATCAAGACGCGGGCTACCACTAGGCTTACGTTATCCCTTTTCGATGGAAGGTTTAGTGAATGTAAAGCCTTAAGCGTTTTGAACTGCAGCCACTAGCCAACGGAGAAACCTGCCGTGTTGTCAAGGTTGTTTCACAGGCTACTGCCCTGGGTAAGACCAACTACAATATATCAGACCTTAATGCAGCTATCGATATTAGCTAAAATGGCGCCCCGATCGGTTTGTTCAAATGCAAAAATGAGCATGTGCGAAGCATCAGTTCAGTTCTTTCTGTTGGTTCGATTTGATTAGGAAACGTTAGTGTAGTGATGTTTTTTTTATTGAAATATGGTTTTAAAACTATTTTGATATGTTAGGACGATCGATCGTATTGTGTGCCTGGATGTAATTCATATTACAGCAGATGCACCCACATTCAGATCAAGTGTACTTAATGGATCATGATGATTCCGTACTTATAAGTAATAATTAGGCTGCATTAAAATATTCGAGGATAAATTGTCAATAGAGAGGATGTTTTTCGTGTTCTTGATGAGGTAATTTTTCCGGATAAGGCGAAAACTCTGTGTTGGTGCCAATCCTAGTACATTTCTTAATTCCTATATCTTTTGAGGTTTTTAAAAATGAGGTTATAAAAAGTGACAAAGCTATTTATTTTATCTGTGAATGGAGATTATATTCTCTTTCTTAAATTAGAGGGCAAGATGTCAACTGATATACTGTCACTTACAGTACGTATTTACGTTGCCAACGATTTGGGTGTTAAATTGCTGTATACGAAAATGCATATGCCACCAGAGAACTTCCAATCGATTCTCCTATTGATTATCTGAAGTGAAACAGCTGTAGTATAGCAGTTTGGTGAATCATGATCAGAATCATTGTTATGAGAGAATTGAAATTCGCGACAAGGTTATGTTACTAACAAATTTCTTGAACGAGGTAGGCTATTTTATTTAAAAGCGCATGGCAATAGAAAGGTCATTCAAATAAATGTATTTCTAAAACAAGTATTGATTTATAGAAAGAAGAATTACGGTCTGGAGTAATTTACCAAGGGTGTCCCCTACTATATGTACACCAATTCAATAAATTTCCAGTCCCTTTGAAATCACTTAAGAAAAGAGTAGGAAGGCAATTTATACGTAATCTGCCACTTGGACGACAGCCCTAAATTCAGATCATTGGTGATTGATTAGTTAATTTCTTGATTGACTAAATTGAACCTGCCGCAGTTTGAGACGCATCATATATTCTCCCAGGACTGTGATTTTAGAATGCAATCATATATTAATTACCTCTTCCCTGGACCATACTACAATAATTCATAGAAGACATTTATATTTTCAATTATCCACACATTGCTTATCTAAATATAGGCTATTTCTAGATAGTATTGGTCTATTACACAAAGTACTGTCCGTACTGAACACCTGATCAGTGGAGATGCTAGCCTAAGGTTTAGCAAATTAAAGTCCTTAGCAAACAGAAGTCCGGTTTTGTGGCTAAATGGATAGAATGCTTGTCTGTACTCCACCTGATCAGTGGAGATGCTAGCCTAAGGTTCAGAAAATTAAATCCTTAGCAAATAGAAGTCTGGGTTTGTAGCTAAATGGATAGAATGCTTGTCCTTGGTTCGATGGCCCCGGTTCAATTCTCAGAATCAACCCCCTCGTAGTGTTATTTCTCCTGGCATAGGGACTGGGTGTTTATGACGTCTTCGCCATTCATTTTATGCTCGTTAGGTCACCACCAAGCCTGTACAGTTGCCATGCCCTATTATTATTATTATTATTATTATTATTATTATTATTATTATTATTATTATTATTATTATTATTATTATTATTATTATTAAATAAAAATTGAGAATTTTACATCGGCAGTAGCCATCGTTCACTGGTTTATTAGCTTACTCGGGAGGTCAGTGGTGGTGTCTGACCCATGATCACGAATTTGACTCCAATCAACAAAAAATAACACTAAACTGAAAGTTTGCATTTCATTTTAGCATATTTACCTATAAAAAAGAAAACTACATTACTCCTATAACAGCAGACCGGGAGTGTCTTCCTAGAAGGATGTAGAAGTAAACGGGAGTGAAATACCATCACTCTGTTATCTATATAATTAATTCAGAAGTATGAGGTGAGGAAGTAACGCATGGTTGTTAGATAGCAGTGGCGATCTGACGAAACGAAGCGTAGCCCACCTATCCAACGAGCTAGAATATAATACATAGAGTGGCATGTGTTCATCGTTGATTATTTATAGTATGCCTTTATTTTTTGAAGCCCCAATATGCCTCCATTCTGTTCCGCATTCTTTTCTTTGTACAAAAGTAGCAAAACAGTGTACCGGTATCTTATTTCAGGCAACTTTTTTTCTATTGTAAGCAGGCTATATTTAAAGATATTCTACATTTTTTCCATTGTAAAGCACAAATTATCGTCACAGATTCCCACTAAAATACAAGTAGCTGACTAGACAGTGGGTGAATAACATTGAGATAAGTGGTATCCCAAGCAGCAAAGTACTCTCCGTTCAGAACATTTTGAAGAGCATTAAAAATGTGTGTCTAACCCTCGTCCCGTTTCTCTATGGGTTCGGGCGTTTAGTTAGTGAGAGCAGATGGTTGCCCAAGGCAGTGCTCTTCTCGTTCATACGTAATAGGGAAGAAGCAGAAATAATCCCAATGCAGAGCAATTCGGATCAGCATTATCAAATAGCTTAATATGATAATAGTGGAAACTCTCCTCACTTAGCACGCAAAGCAGCGGCGACAGCACGTTGTGCTGCCATCTAGCGGCTCGCAGGGAACACTAACATAACGCGCCATTCAAACACTACACATTTCGACTTCCAACGCAACGAAATGCAGATTTTAAGACGTTTTAGTCGTTCTTGTAACATAATATAGGGAAGGAAAAAGGTGGATGTTGATCTGAATGAACCAGTGATAAGAATAAAACAAATGTATTATCAAATTAAAACATTAGATCGTCATGTTATGACTAGGGCCTACAGTCTTCAAGATCAAATCACACATGCAATATCTTTTTACAACTGGTATTTTTACAGGCAATATTTTTCACTGTTGAGCCATTGGTTGTATTCACATATGCCTTTATAAGAACTTTGAAATACTTGTCAGTCAGTAATTTTACACAGCTGTTACATAAGCCTACACTACATTCATTCAATGACAAAAACCTGTCATTTAATTTTCTTCTAATCCCATCTTTGCTTTCTAACAAAAACTAAAAAGAAACTATCTTCAAATGTTCTTGATATTTTAGCATCTAACTTTCACCCACAAATATTCGGAAACATAATTTTAGAATTGTCATACTTTTTCATTTCTATGTGCAAGTTTCCCTTGCTATAATCATTATCATAAGATGACAATACATCCTTTCACTCAGCATGGGGAAATTTGCTACATGCCCAGCCCATGACTTAATTGTCTGCATTTTCCTGTACTATATCATAGTCATAATCGGTTACCTGATCACTTAACTCACACTGTCAAGTGACATTAGCATCAAAATTGCACTTCATCACATCATTATGAGTCAGTAGAAAGTCTGCAACATCAGCTTCACAATTGCTGTCATCAGAAGCACAGATCAATTGATTTATCATAACACTCCTTATGGCACTGCGAAATTTTGTTGCATCTGGAGTTACACTGTTACCTCCTCTTGCTCTGATGATGGAAAACATGCAGTTCTGTGTGAGCCTCCTTGTTAGCAAATAATGAAAACCATAATCACTATATAATTCAGACCACAATAGTTTCAGTGCAGAAATATTGTCTATCCAACCCTGAATACAGAGAGGGTTGCCTTTGCGGTTATTCAAAACTTTGAGTTGTTTTAGACAATCACAAATTTCATCCAGCTTTTTCATATGCTCTCAGTCATTGTTTAAGGGTCTCCTGTACTCTTTGGGGCTACTGAGACTTCAAGAATTAAAAATATCAGACAAACTATCACACATTTCTATAAATTCTGCAGTGTTTGCAGCACTTGATTGCAAATGAATGACACATGAACTAGGATTCCAGAAGCTACAGAATGGCTGAGGACCCTGGTGGCTAAACATACCCTCATACCTTTCATCTAAATCTGCCCTTCTGCTCGTCACCCACTGAGTACACCTAAAAATTGATTAAATTCATAGGTTTAATCATAACAATATTTTAAAGAAAGTATGTTCTCATAAATAGAAAAAAATACCGGCACGTAAACATTAACAGGTAGGCCTATACTCGCAGCACTTTGTTGTTAGGAAATCTGTAAAACGGCTTGCGATCACTTTGTCTTCTGTAATGAAAACACCCATACACGGCACAAATAACTCCTCTTCCTGCCATTTCCAAAATCGTGATACATAACAAGCACAAAACTATCTGAAGTACAAATAAGACACTTCTGGCGTACACAGCTGACAGCAGTAGCAAGAGTAGTTAGCCTCTCGAACCGCTAGATGGCACGCAGAAGTGGTGTCGCCAGTTTCTCGCTGGAGTTTCCACTATTATCATATTAAGCTATTTGGCATTATACAGAAACTGTTTACAGGGACAGATTGACCCATCGACCACTGCATATTGGAAACCGTCAAGGAAGTTATTTGCTTCTCTTATCTACTACGGTTCTTCTCAAGAAAGCACCTCTGCTGATCATGATTACTGCGCAACAGATTACTGCTGTAATCACTCACCAAGTGCTGTGAAAATACCGTGTAGGTAGCAGGAAATGTCAGACGTGAGTTGCGAAATAAATTAAATGTCAGGACTGTCTGGAGGCTACCTTCGCTCAGCATTCTGAAGAGAAGAAAGAACTTATTGCCTAGAAAAATGTAAAACATAGTCTCTATCAACCTCATGATGTAAAATTATGTCACGTGGATGAAAAAACTGTTTAAACGGAAACTGTCTCGAAGATGTAACAACAATTTTATGATAAAGTTACAGACTGAAATCCTCTCATCAGTTGCAGGACCGAGCGAGTTGGCCGTGCGGTTAGAGTCGCGCAGCTGTGAGCTTGCACTCGGGAGATAGTGGGTTCGAACCCCACTGTCGGCAGCCTTGAAAATGGTTCTCCGTTGTTTTCCATTTTCACACCAGGCAAAGGCCGGGGCTGTACAATAATTAAGGCCACGGCCACTTCCTTTCCACTCCTAGCCCTTTCCTATCCCATCGTCGCCATAAAGGGAATCTGCCACCTGGGCGACTGTCCTAAATGCAGATTATTGATTATTGAATTATTGTTATTCCAAACTCACTGCCTGTCCTCGAATCCGAGACGAGAATTATTTATTATGACAGTCTTTCCTGTGGTCCAGACATTTTCCTCGGTGGATACCAAGGGAGATGTTATTTCCAAATTATTTGCAATTATTTAAGAAAATACTAGGTAAAACACAGAAAGGGAATCTGCCACCACGGCGACATCCCTAAATGCAGATCAATGGTTATTTATTTATTTATTTATTTATTTATTTATTTATTTATTTATTTATTTATTTATTTATTTATTTATTTATTTATTGAATCGACATCATACTGCAAGCTTGCTTCCGTTGTACACCCAGTAGAACTAAAACCGTTTTACGATGACAGCTGCAAGACCTAATCGGAAATTGAACCTGGGTCCTAGAGGTCCAAAGACAAAGACTCACCCATGGAATAAAATCATTTCCTCGTATTCCTCGAGGTGGTGGAACCTTTTCAATGGAGGTGAACTGCATCTACCTTTATTTTTTCTAACCACATACCAGTCATCCAATCTTAAATATTTGGCAGTACCTGAAATCGAATCCAGGTAATAACACTAACCGTTATATTACGGAGGTGGACAATGAAAGCAAGCTTGTAATTTTACGTGACTGTTGATGTCGTGATCATAGCTACGGAATCTACAGTCTTACATGAAATCATGTAAATTTACGTTTCAAAAATCCCACAGGGTTTATCCGAGGTTCGAACCGTGGCTACCATAATGAGAGGCCAGTGACGATGCCACTCGGCTGTGAAGGAACTTATTTCGCGCAACATTTTTCTAACGTAACTTTCGGTTTGTTCTTGTTTACAATTTGCTGTACGTCACACCGACACAGGTAGGTCTTGTTGCGACGATGGGATAGGAAAGGCCTAAAAGTGGGTAGGAAGCGGCCGTGGCCATAATTAAGGTACAGCCCCAGCATTTTCATGGTGTGAAATTGGGAAACCATAAAAAACTATCTTCACGACTGCCGACAGTGGGGCTAGTAGCCACTATCTCCCGATTGCAGGCTGACAGCTACGTGACCCATACCGCGCAGTCACTCGCTCGGTCTCTTTGCATGTTGCTGCACCTGGTCTCTCCGGAGGTCACACGGCATTTCATTTCATTTCACTGGCAAGTAAAAGAACTCCTACGCCACAAAATTCCGGCACCTCGGCGTAAAAGTAGTTAGTGGGACGTAAATTAAATAACATTATTATTATTATTATTATTATTATTATTATTATTATTATTATTATTATTATTATTATTAACTTTACCTTTGTCCGACTCGTTGGCTGAATGGTCAGCGTACTGGCCTTCGGCTCAGAGGGTCCCGGGTTCGATTGCCGACCGGGTCGGATATTTTAATAGCTTCTGATTAATTCTTCTGGCTCGGGGACTGGGTGTATGTGTCCGTCCCAACACTCTCCTCATCATATTCAGACATCACCCCACACTACCAACCACCACAGAACACGCAATAGTGCTAACATCCCTCCATACATGGTTGGCGTCAGGAAGGGTATCCGAACGTAAAACAGGGACAAATCCTCATGTGCAACGCAGTTCACACTCGAGACCCCACAAGGTGTGGGAAAAAGCAGTAGTAGTAGTAGTAGTAGTAGAAGAAGAAGGGGAATAATAATAATAATAATAATAATAATAATAATAATAATAATAATAATAATAATAATAATAATAATAATAATAATATTTAACTTTATACGTACAGTAACTAGCTGAATTACCCGTCGCAACGGTTTATTGAACAACTTACAACTTTTGTTATGTACAGTTTGGACTTGACAACGTCTTACAACCAGAGTTGGGAAGAAATTGAGTAGAAGTAATCAAATTACTTGCAACGAATGCTCTTTTCAGTAATGTTTTTCTTGTAATCGTTTCTTTTTAGTCCGACTCCAGGCTTAATGGTCAGCGTTGAGGCCTTCGGTTCAGAGGGTCCCGGGTTCGATTCTCATCCTGTCGCGTCTCATTAATTCTTCTGACTCGGGGACAGGGTGTTTGTGTTTGTCCCAATACTCTCCTCTGCATATTCAGGCAACACACCTCACTACCAACAATCACAGAAACAAGCAACAGTGAACTCATACCTCCACAGAGGGTAGGCATCAGGAAGGGCATCCGGCCGTAAAACAAGGCCAAATCAACTTATGCTACACAGTTCGCATCCGCGACCCCTCATGCATGGGAAAAGCGGTAGAAAGAGAATAAGAAGAATCTTTAATCTTTTTACTCGTAATATGCCGCTTGAAATAAAATTATAATTGTTACATTCTAGTAAGTCCGCCTCTGTGGTGTAATGGTTAGCGTGATTAGCTGCCACGCCCGGAGGCCCGGGTTCGATTCCCGGCTCTGCCACGAAATTTGAAAAATGCTACGAGGGCTGGAGCGGGGTCCACTCAGCCTCGGGAGGTCAACTGAGTAGAGGTGGGTTCGATTCCCACGTCGGCCATCCTGGAAGTGGTTTTCCGTGGTTTCCCCCACTTCTCCGCCAAGCAAATGCCAGGATGGTACCTAACCTAAGGCCACGGCCGTTTCCTTCCCTCTTCCTTGTCTATCCCTTCCAATCTTCCCATCCCCCCACAAGGCCCCCGTTCGGCATAGCAGGTGAGGCCGCCTGGGCGAGGTACTGGTCATTCTCCCCAGTTGTATCCCCCGATGCGATGTCTGACGCTCAAGGACATTGCCCTTGAGGCAGTAGAGGTTGGATCCCTCGCTGAGTCCGAGGGAAAAACCAACCCAGGAGTGTAAACAGATTAAGAAGAGGAAGAAGAAGACATAGTAATCGATATATACCGTATCGAGAGTTTGGCAACGTTGGGGCCCCAGCTCTCGCAAAGGTGTCACACCAAGGGAAACTACATAAAGTCAAGGGTACGTAGGGATGTTGCAATACCACATCCGATGAGATATTTTGGTATCAATATTCAATTCACAAAATTATCGATACCCTAATAACATCGGAAGTAAATATCGATACTTCGATAGAAGTATTGTGCTGGAAGTTTTAAACCTAGAAATAACGAAAGGGCAGTAACGCAATGATAATCAATAAAACCTTCAAAACTGTATTATTATTATTATTATTATTATTATTATTATTATTATTATTATTATTATTATTATACGCGGATGTAAACATGCAATGCAATGTAATTTAATGTAAACATTTTGAACAGTGGAATACTTGGTGTCAAAGTTGGAACTCAGCATCTGTGAAACACCAAGGCGTCCATGACCCCACAAATGCACTCCCAGGATTTCACGTAAAGAATCACCAATAGATTAAAATGAACCGTTTGAGAACAGATCATGCTAGATATTATACCATCCTACATAAACGGGGAGTTCGAGCATCCCCTGTCTGACTCTCAGTCAGTAGAGCACACTGTTGAGGAGAACCCTCTGAGGAAGTATGATGGTCCAGCTCGAGATGTCATCAATGCTACACCTCCCTTCTTAGACTGGCTACAACAACTGGACATCGATTTGTCAATGTGTATGCTACCAACATTCTTGTGTTTATACATATATATATTGTACCCACCCCGGGCATATCAGGGCAACTATTACATAATTCGGTTTCACAAACAGATGTATAAATGGAATTGTTGGATAACAACCTTCGGAAAACATTTCCGAGGCTCGAAGTCTCGTTCTCCCTACTTTCATTGCGTCATCGGCTAGAGCTCAACGCATATAGGCAACGGAATGTTCGTAAGAGAAAATAGGCACTACATAAAATATAACGAAAGTAGGGTTCTCGATAATGTGAGAGGAATACACTACTATTATTATTAATGAGAAGAATCTTTGTTGAAACATATTTTGCTAAACATTTTATTATACTGATAAAATCACTCGGTAAGTACACGAGATGATACCATATTACAACACATAAACAAAGAAATAATCAAGACTGAAGCAATAATTATATATATAGTATGCCTTAACGTCCTTTTAGTTTATTCGCAGTTGCAGTTGTTGCTTGGCATACCTTAAATCATTTGATTAATACGCACTAACACGTGGATTTATTTACCTATAACAGCGATACCAAATGGCATCTATTACTTTAATAGGCTGATCAAAAATGGCACCACCTTGTTGAATCATATCGTTTATTAACTATCATGGTTGTGGAATGTATGCATTCCACTAGTACATTATCTTTTACACACGAGATTGCATCGCCGTATATTAAACACATGGTCTATTTGACCACGACAATTACATATTACACTGAACACATACGCGTATCCTGGGTTTACCTAACAAATGATATACAAAGTAAAATCAACCAGCGCTCGTATCGAACCCATCACCATAAAACACTTTGGGAATAATAAAACACGTAAACACATGACACAGAAAAATATCAAACATAGAGCACAATATACATCTTGAAGATATGGCTTAATCAGGTCATAGTATCAGGTTAAATCCATGGTTCCAACATGAGTCGAACCCAAGTACTTCAGCTTCCGAGGTAAAAAATCTGAAACTCCTATCACGAGCTAATTTAATGCATAAAAATGGGGAGGAATCCACCCTTCGCAAAATCATAAAATTATCCACGTTACTCATAACGTATCATTAGCATAGAATCGATACTGCAGAAAGTTTTTCCTGGGAACATAAAACTGACTTGTGTGTCATTGTGTGTATGTTGTGTGAATGGGTTTTCTTCATTTATTATTATTATTATTATTATTATTATTATTATTATTATTATTATTATTATTATTGTCACATTAATTGATGTACTGATATGTAGGCCTAACTTAGTCTTAGAATTATCTGTCCGTAGTATTATTTCTTTTTAGAATGTCTATGTACTTTTATGTTTACATTTTTAAATTTTGTTTATAGTGGTTCAGTGTAAGAGAGGGCCGTGAGCCTTAACTTCGCCACAAATGTAACATTACGTACATTATCATTATAGACTGTTATGCCTTTCAGCGTTCAGTCTGCAAGCCTCTAATAAATAAATATTGCACTGGCAAATGAAAGAAGGCTTGTAGGTAGACGTTAAGACTCTTGGAAACAACACAATCTCCCTTCAGACCGTGCAAATCCTTACATCGTAAATCCGTCATTCTATGACAATAGCTGTGTGCCCTGCTCTGCGGTTACAAAGATATCTTGTATTCCTTCCTTCTTTCTTTCTTTCTTTCTTTCTTTCTTTCTTTCTTTCTTTTTTCTTTCTGTCATCTTGGCTCGTTCTCAAGTACGCATTAATTTGAGAGCCACCACTTCTTATTATTTATTATCAATATATCATGCGAGAAATTCCTAACTCATTTACTGAAATTACAAACATATTAAACTGCATTTAAATTGAAAATTATGAAAATATCTGCTTTTAAAATGGAAAATATGAGATTTAATATTCATAAAATAAAACACACAATCGTCGGACCTTGTACTCACACTTACTTCTTACCTGCTTACTTACACATACGTTATTTGATGGGCGCCAGCTACCACTCAGTGCAGCAATAATAGAACGAGAATCTTGACTATCTCTAGGGTGTGGGGTGATAAGCTTACTTTTGACAACATACCATATAAGTTCTGGGAAAAGGAGATTGGCGTTCGGTTTGCCCATTTAATTTGAGGTTAGCTAATTCTGTCATTGAAATAATACTGTGAATTCATTTGATAGAACAAAATATATTCTTTAAATCTATATATATAAAGTAGCTTGTCCTGACTGACTGACTGACTGACTGACTGATTCATCATCGCCGAGCCAAAACTACTGGACATAAAGAAATGAAATTTTGGGCATAGATTCATATTAAGATGTAGGTGCTCGCTAAGAGAGGATTTTTGGATATTCCGTCGCTAAGGGGGTGAAAAGGGGGGTGAAATTTTAAAATGAGTGTGTCTATATCTCAAAACTTAAAAAGTTTACAGATGTGAAAATTGGTATTTAGAATCTTCTTTAAAAATAAGGAAACACGTATTTTTTGGTTTTCAGACAATCCCAATAGGAGGGGTGAAAAACGGTGAAAAAGGGTTGAATGCCTTTAATATGGATACGCTACTTATATCTCAGAAACTGAAGATATTACAGACCTCAAAATTGGTACTTTTGATCGCTTTCAAAAATAAAGAAACACATATTTTTTTGTTTTTGGAAAATCCAATTAATGCGGGGGTGAAAAGGGGGGTGAATTTTTAAAATGAGTGCATCTATATCTCAAAAGTTTTAAAGTTTAGAGATGTAAAAATTGGTATTTAGAATCTTCATTGAAAATAAAGGAACACGTATTTTTTGTTTTCGGAAAATCCCAATAGGAGGGGTGAAAAGGGGTGAAAAATGGGTTGAATGCCTTTAAAGAGAATACATATATCTCAGAAACTGAAGATATTACAGACCTGAAAATTGGTACCTTTGATCTCTTTTAAGAATAAAGAAACACGTATTTTTTGTTTTTGGAAAATCCAAATAATGGGGGTGAAAAGGGGGGTGAATTTTTAAAATTAGTGTATCTATATCTCAAAACGTTTAAAGTTTATAGATGTAAAATATGGTATTTAGAATCTCCTTTAAAAATAAAGAAACACGTTTTTTTTGTTTTCGGAAAATCCCGATAGGAAGGGTGGAAAAGGGTGAAAAAGAGGTTGAATGCCTTTAACGAGGCTACTTATATTTCAGAACCTGAAGATATTACAGACCTGAAAATTGGTATTGGGGATCCACTTTAAAAATAAGGAAACACGTATATTTTCGTTTTTGAATAATCCGGATAATGGGGGGTGAAAAGGGGGGTGAATTTTTAAAATGAATGTGTCTATATCTTAAAGCTTTAAAAGTTTACAGATGTAAAAATTGGTATTTAGAATCTCCTTTAAAAGTAAAGGAATAAGTATTTTTTCGTTTTCTGTAAATCCCAATAGGAGGGGTGTAAAAGGGTGAATAGTGGGTTGAATGCCTTTAATGAGGATACATATATCTCAGAAACTGAATATATTACAGAACTAAAAATTTGTATATGGGATCTCCTTTAAAAATAAAGAAACGCGTATTCTCGGAAAATCCAATGAAAGGGGGTGGGGGGAAAGAATTCTAAAATTAATTGACTTAATTGTATGAGAATACATACATCTAATAAAAACTAAAGTTGTTACGGACGTGAAAATTGGTATTTTGATCTCCTTTAAAAACAAAGAAATACGCGTTTTATGAGGGAAACCATCTTGGGGGGCGGGAGTGAAAAGGAGTTGAATTCCTTTCATGAGGACACATAAATAAAAAACTGAAGAAGTTAGAGTCGTAATAATTGCTATTTAGAAGATCCTTTACTATTAAAGAAACAAGTATTTTTTGCCGGAAAATTCACTTAAGCGGGGGGAGGGGGGAGAAGTGTGAAAGGAAGTAAAAAAAGCTAATTATTTTTATGGGGATACTTATATCTCAAAACTCAAGGTAATAGACGTGAACATTGGGGTTTGGAATCTCCTTTAAACATAAAGAAACACTCCTTCTTTTAATTTTTTTTTGGGGGGGGGGGGTAAATAAACTTAACGGCGGTGGGGTGTAAAAGGAGGTGAGACCAATTGATTTTGCTGTTCATAATGTACTTATAAGGAGCCTCCGTTGCTCAGGCGGCAGCGCGCCGGCCTCTCACAGCTGGGTTCCGTGGTTCAAATCCCGGTCACTCCATGTGACATTCGTGCTGGACAAAACGGAGGCGGGACAGGTTTTTCTCGGGATGCTTCGCTTTTCCCTGTCATCATTCATTCCAGCAACACTGTCCAATATTTCATTTCATTTGTCATTCATCGATCATTGCCCCAGAGGAGTGCTTCGGCAGCCGGCACAATTCCTACTGTCGCCGCTAGATGGGGCTTTATTCATTCCATTCCTGACCCTGTCGAATGACTGGAAACAGGCTGTATATTTTCTATGTACTTATTCTGATCATAAACCGATCTTTTTAATCTTTCCTGGGTTCGTTTTCAACAGCCAACTTTTCCTTCGGAGAACGTTCTTATATTACAGTAGATTCTCCTGGCATATGAATAAAAATTTGAACACATTTGAAATAAACGATAGGAATGAGATTGACCGTCCAATTGTTCACCTCTATAATAAGGTCAATAATGCACGGAAGTATGTCATTCGTATCGCCAGAAATCCCGCACACTTGCCTACGCGCGACATTGGTGCTGGTCACATTCTCAACAATAACAATGGCAGCAGATGTAATTTACCGCCAAGTAGCGGTCTTGCATCTTGCTGTGGGGTCCAGAACATCTATAATAATAATAATAATAATAATAATAATAATAATAATAATAATAATAATAATAATAATAATAATAATAATAATAATGTTCTGGACCGTCGTCAAATGTGCGGACCGCGGTGGAAACGGGTCCTGGACGGGTAATGACTAAGAATGCAGTCGGGCTGCGGGTTCAGTACCGCCAAGGCACCCAAGACGACACCACGCCGGATCTCCTGAAGGATTTCTTCCATATTAAAAATGCTTATAAGAAAAGAAGGCAAAGATTTAGGGACCCAACTGACAGGGTGGAATACCTGGACCTAGCCTGGGAAGTACGAAATCGATTGCTGGAAATAAAGATTGAAAAATGGGGGGAAACTTGCCATAATCTATTAGAAAACGAGTCAGATCGCGAATTTTGGCGGATTCTCGCAGAAAACGATTCAGATCGCGAATTTCGGCTGATTATATATCTAAAACAACATTCAATTATAAATTTCAGTATAATACCGTAGCGAAGCACGGGTATCTTGCTAGTCTATATATATAAAATAACTTGTCCTGACTGACTGACTGACTGACTGACTGACTGATTCATCATCGCCGAGCCAAAACTACTGGACATAAAGAGATGAAATTTTGGGGATATATTCATATTAAGACGTAGGTGCTCGCTAAGAGAGGATTTTTGGATATGCCTTCGCTAAGGGGGTGAAAACGGGGGTGAAATTTTAAAATGAGTTGCTCTATATCTCAAAACTTTAAAAGTTTACAGATGTAAAAATTGGTATTTAGAATCTTCTTTAAAAATAAGGAAACACGTATTTTTTTGTTTTCAGAAAATCCCAATAGGAGGGGTGAAAAAGGGTGAAAATGGGGAAAAATGGGTTGAATGCCTTTAATCAGGATACCGGTACCTATATCTCAGAAACTGAAGATATTACAGACCTGAAAATTGGTACTTTTGATCTCTTTTAAAAATAAGGAAACACGTAATTTTTTGTTTTTGGAAAATCCAATTAATGGGAGGGTGAAAAGGGTGTGAATTTTTAAAATGAAGGAATCTATATCTCCAAACTTTTAAAGTTTGCAGATGTAAAAATTGGTATTTAGAACCTTCAATAAAAATAAAGGAACACGTATTTTTTTGTTTTCGGAAAATCGCAATAGGAGGAGTGAAAAGGGGCTAAAAAGTGGTTGAATGCCTTTAATGAGGTTACTTATATATCAGAAACTGAAGATATTACAGACCTGAAAATTGGGGTTTGGGATCTCCGTTAAAAATAAAGAAACACGTATTTTTTGTTTCTGGAAAATCCAATTAAGGGGGGGGGGTGAAAAGGGAGTAATATTTTAAAATGAGTGTATCTATCTCAAAATTTTTAAAGGTTACATATGTGAAAATTGGTATATAGAATCTCCTTTAAAAATAAATAAACACACGTATTTTTTCGTTTTTGGAAAATCCAAATATTGGGGGGTAAAAAGGGGGGAGGGTAAATTTTTTAAAATGAGTGTGTATACATCTTAAAACTTTAAAATTTACAGATGTAAAAATTGGTAGTTAGAATCTCCTCTAAAAATAAAGGAAAACGTATTTTTGTTTCCTGTACATCCCAATAGGAGGGGTGTAAAAGGGTGAAAAATGGGTTCAATGCCTTGAATGAGGATACATATATCTCAGAAACGAAAGATATTACAGAACTGAAAATTTGTATATGGGATCTCCTTTAAAAATAAAGAAACACGTATTTTTTAGTTTTGGAAAATCCAATTAATGGCGGTTAAACAGGAGTGACAAATTGGGTGAATTTTTGAAAGACTATATCTACAGAATATCTTGGAAACGTAAAATGTTACAGACGTAAAAAGTGGGTGTTTGTATCTCCTGTAAATCTAAAGAAACATAGGTGATTTGTGTTTGGAAACTCCACTTAAGGGGAACTCAAAAGGGGTGAAATTTTAAAATGAGAATTTTTACAGTTTATCTCAAAACACTTAACATGTTACAGAAGTGAAAAATGGTATTTTTTATCTCTATTAAACATAAAGAAACGTGTATTTTTAGCTTTCGGAAATACCACTTGGGTGGAGGGGGGGGGGATAAAAGTGACTGAAAATGGTGTTGAATTCTTTTAATTAGGCTACTGATATCTCAAAAATGAAGATGTTACAGACGTGAAATTTGATATTTGCAATCTGTTTTAAAAATAAAGAAACACGTATTCTCTGAAAATCCAATGAGGGGGGGGGGGTGAAAGAATTGAAAAATTAATTAAATTAATTGAATGAGAATACATACATCTAATAAAAACTAAAGTTGTTACAGACGTGAAAATTCGTATTTGGATCTCCTTTAAAAACAAAGAAAAACGCGTTTTGGTGGGAAACCATCTTGGAGGGCGGGAGTGTAAAGGAGTTGAATTCCTTTCATGAGGACACATAAATCAAAAACTGAAGAAGTTATAGTTGTGATAATTGGTATTTAGAAGATCCTTTACTATTAAAGAAACAAGTATTTTTTGCGGGAAAATTCACTTAGGGGGGAGGGGAGTAGTGTGAAATGAAGTGAAAAAAGTAAATTATTTTTATGGGGATAATTATATCTCAAAACTGAAGGTAATAGACGTGAACATTGGTGTTTGAAATCTTCTTTAAACATAAGAAACAAGCCTTCTTTTAATTTTTTTGGGGGGTGGGGGGGGTGGGGGTGCCGGTAAATAAACTTAACGGCGGTGGGGTGTAGAAGGAGGTGAGACCAATTGATTTTACTGTTCTTAATGTACTTATAAGGATCCTCGGCAGCGCGCCGGCCTCTCACAGCTGGGTTCCGTGGTTCAAATCCCGTTCACTCCATGTGACATTCGTGCTGGACAAAACGGAGGCGGGACAGGTTTTTCTCCGGATACTCCGGTTTTCCTGTCATCATCCATTCCAGCAACACATAATAATAATAATAATAATAATAATAATAATAATAATAATAATAATAATAATAATAATAATAATAATAATGATAATAATAATAATAATAATAATAATAATAATAATAATAATAATAATGATGTTCCGGACCGTCGTCAAATGTGCGGACTGCGCTGGAAACGGCTCCTGGACGGGTAATGACTAAGAATGCAGTCCGGCCGCGGGTTCAGTGCCTTCTAGGCACCCAATATGACACCACGCCGGATCTCCTGAAGGATTTTATCCATATTAAAAATGATTATAGGAAAAGATGGCAAAGATTTACGGACCCAACTGACCGGGAGGAATACCTGAGCCTAGCCCGGGAAGAACGAAATCGATTGCTGGAAAAGATTGAAAAATGGGAGGAAACATGCCGTAATCTAATAGAAAACGAGTCAGATCGGGAATTTTGGTGGGTTCTCGCAGAAAACGAGTCAGACCGCGAATTTCGGCGTATTATATATATAAAACAATAAGCATTCAATTATAAATTTCAGTATAATACCGTAGCGAAGCACGGGTATCTTGCTAGTTGTATATAAAAATCTTGCTGCGATAAAACAGATGTGAATATGAAATTATGACCTTGCAACTGAAACTAGGCATTAATTTGAATTCTTCTTGACCGGACATTTAACAATTTATACGAAATATATCCCTCACTGGTTCACATGACTGTACCTTCAACACTTTGAGTGTAATTACGACGTATTCCTTAGATCTGGTGTTTACTGTAGATGTGTCACGCCTAATTTGGTGATGTATCCATGTGACTGCTTCTTCTCCATATCATATGACTTCTGAGTAAGTCTGCACTGTATGACCTCATTGCAAGTCTTTCCTTCTATGACTTCGTGGTAAGCCTTCCCGTCCGTATCTTCAACTAAGAAAACGACCAACTGTAGCCTCACTCTCTCAATGACCAAAGACTAATGGCTCACTGAGTCTTCTCCATCTCGTTCACACTCGTTGACTCTCGTTGACGGACCGACTTAGGCCTCTGCTTCCAATTGAATAATGACTGACGCTACAAGCCACCTTTTATAGACGTTAGGTTGACGCACCTACGTAACCTCCAGAAATAACAATAATCTACTCCCACCTCGCGACAGATATTACCTACAATGGTGAAATAGCCCGGGGCACCCAGTAGGTCTCTCCCAGCAGTGAGCGCACCGCTAAATGCTCACGATGACGTAGCGATGACTCTGCATTTACTCCAGCAGTATTGCACAATGTAGCAATGTCACATCCACATCTGATATACAGCAACTCTTTACTGTACATGTCTTTAGTGTTAATCTACACACACGTATATATGCATACATTTAACTACAATCACGCAAGCGACAAGCATTGCAGAATGGAATTGAATAACAGTTATAATACAATAATAGTAATCTCACAGATAAAATAATAATAGTACGTTAATAATAATACTAATAATAATAATAATAATAATAATAATAATAATAATAATAATAATAATAATAATAATAATAATAATAATACAGATATCACCTTGTAACGGGATTTGAACCGTTACACATGACAGCCATAATTATTATAATCCTTTATCATTCCAACATCTCAAACATCTCACAAGCTTCACTTTCCCACATCATACCACTGCATCTGAAATCCGTTCTATTAATTTACAGAGAAGACTCCATTCTCACAGTTTATTTTACTAATTCAATTTCACTCGCGTATCTATATAATTCACATATTACCTAGGTTTGAACATCTTCAATGATCATTTATTATTATATAGGATTTATAAGTACCTGAATCACCTTGAAGCAAATTACTATGGAAATCTTTACTAGATAGTAACATTACGAAGAAATTATAAAATTAGCTAAAGCGCTATTCTTCTCAAAACATGTACTTCATATGCACTAAGAATTTATGGGATTCATATACTAATTCATGCAAATAAGCCCACTAAGTATCAATGAGTATTCTTGAATCATCGAGAAACCCTAATTAAAATAATAAATAATCTTTTCCCAGTCACACGCGTATAGTGTTCCCTACATTTAATATTATTAATTATAACATTTTAATATTTACAAAATAAAGATTGCTACTGGCATGAAAATCTCGTCGTTTAATATATTCACATTAAATGTACTCATCGAATGCTAGGTATGGTTTGCTGTCATCTCGAGGTACACTTGAGATTTTACACCATCATGATGACTGCTCCTCTCTTTGATAGTCCTTGTTTCTTCTTCATTCTAACACGATCCATGTCTCGAACTGTGGTCTTCTTAGTGGAGTCTCTATACGTTCCCTGTAAAAATGACTGCAGGCACTTGGGCGCGATTCTCGTAGGCTCCAATTCTCGGGGTTCGATGATCACTCACGAACATACAGGCAAAAATGGGAAAATCAGTTACTAAACACTGTTTACGTGCTTTCAAAGAATCTACTGGTGATTAGATCCACTAATAACTTTAAATAGATTAATGCAAATAGTGGCAAGTTTGTATAAATCACTATTCATTTCCCCATTAATCACACAGTCTAACTAATTATCATCACGAGTGTCCATGGAGTATGCAAACGCTAATTTTATCAGGAATAGTTCTTTAATTTTACTGAACGTCACTCACTCCTAAAATGCTTTAGATCGGTCACTATTAATTACTGAACGTATTTAGCTGTCCCACTACTTCTAGTCAACCTGATGCGTTTGCCCTTTCACAAATTATTGCATCATGAGCCGCAACTGACTGTCGTTGATATTTAAAAGATTAAATGTTGAGATAAGACTTCTATTCATCACCACTGTACATTATCTTGTACCACACGACTTATTTCGCGATATTTTACATCGCACTGATGTGTTTTTCTTCCTCGACACAAGACTTCATACACTGATATCCATCGTTCACTACTAACGTGTGAGTACTGCGGCTACACAAATTACAATGGGATACTGCATCTAAGTCCAGGTCTTATTTATAATATCTGGGCTGAGTGGTCGGGGAGGAGATAGACCACGCCCCTCGTCGAAATGGAGCTCCGGTAAACCGAATCTTACAGCGACGTGAAAGCAATCAAATTATAGCTCGTGACCCCTATTTTCTACTGATCTCATTTAAAACCAATTCGATCAGCGGGTCATTCACAATCTCAAAAGCGTCCTTTTAAAAATTCACGCGTCATGGTTCATCTCGCAAGATCTCCCATCTGTTTTCCTCATGTTGCCAGATTTCGGTAGTCTTTAGTCTGCGTACCACTATATGACAGGCGTCATTACCGATCCACTATTAAAGTATTGCATTTATACGCATCAAAAATTAGCATTAAATACGTTGGTTCCAGTGGCGGCTCGTGGATATCAGCAGTGGGGGGCGCACCTTAGTTTCATAATTCCACAAATATCTCAAGTTCTTCAAAACATGTTATCAAGATACACAATTCGAACACTATACGGTGCAATGAATACGCAATTGTTTTGATTATTATTATTATTATTATTATTATTATTATTATTATTATTATTATTATTATTATTATATGCCTTTACTGGCAGGACCTAGTGTTTACAGTGCACTATGTCTTCTGGTATGGGCTAGAGCAATTTTGTTACTTTCATTGATCTGTCTCTGTCATATCCTTGGCTTTGACAATATGAAAGTGACTGAGGTATGAGCGATGCTAGTAATTCCATTCCTTCTGCAGCCAGTCCCTGCTATGAATGGTGTGAAAATGTTGCTCATAGGGTCGGTTGGTGCGTGCATTTCAGTGGGCTTCGCAGACTGATATGTAACAGCAACTTCTGGGTCAGTGAGGAAAGCAACGGGAAACTACCTCACTCCTCATTTCCCTAGTATGCCTCTTCAGTGATGCCTAGGCCATCTATGACAGCTGATGGCAGAGCTGTTGAGGATCCAACCAGCCTTAGGGCTGAAGACTGAACATAATAATAATAATAATAATAATAATAATAATAATAATAATAATAATAATAATAATAATAATATTTGCCTGTTCTTGTCCACCATCTAGTTATGTTTACGAATAGTTTCATTGTAGTGATCACTTACACAAGACACGACATTGACTTCACCAAGCATTTCAAAGTCCATGGTACTATTGATATCACCCCTGTGGTGATCCATTTATCTCCTTTCCTAGAACGGGAGAATAGCGGGCAAGGAAAGCAGTAAAAGGTTTCTGAGATATCACTTCCACATATCCGCGAGTTCTTGTTATATGCGTCAGGAGAACTAATTTGTCTTTGGAAAGCCCTATTTTCATTTTTCTTTGTCTCCGGTTTTTTTCAACAAGAAGTCTGGTGTCGGCCTAAAACACTCCTTCAGTTCGACTTTCTTCTCGGTAGAAAGAGAAGAAAACGTTAGTTCTTTAATATGTTCGACGGTAATCATACTGTACGAAGTGCATACATAACACTACGCCTACATATAAATCACAACCTTTCTCCTAATTTCACCTTGTCACAGTCACATCACGGTCATTCACCAACACAAAGTTAAACATCGCGCTCTCCAGTGAGTATGGCCAACACGAGTCAAGTGCGAGGAGCCAGTAGTTACAGTCGTTACTCGTTTCGTTAGTTAATAATCCTAAAAATTACAAGACTATTTTAAATGTATACCGGCACATTTAACTCAGGCAAGTGCCTCATTAAAATAGTTCCTAGTTTTAGGAGAGAAATGGCATAAACTGACCCCTGTTAAATAGAAATCAGATCACCAATGTTTCGGGTAGGTTGGTTGCAACGATGGGCCGCGGCAGAAACGCGCCGGAATATCCGTAGAACAGCACATCTCTACTGCGCCTCTGATTGGCTCCCTCAAGGCCAGTCAAGCGAGACTCGGGAGTATTTGGTCCGCTGTGAGCGAGCGCCCTCCTGCGTAGGGCCAGCAGCGCATCGCGCCGCAGCACAGTACAACTCGCGCCCTTGATAATAATCTTATAGTAAAATATTTCCCTTGTTAACATATAAGATTAAAATTCCCGAATTTAATGGAACCCCGTGGGGGGCGCGCGCCTTAGCGCCTCCCAAACGAGCCGCCACTGGTTGGTTCGAATGAGACCTGACTCATAAATTTCCAGAGATTATCTTAGATGAAGGTTTTCTTCTTCTTCCTCTTTTTAGTTAATTATGGTGAAGTGGCACCAATGAATGCGGTGTTGAATTGTTAAAGGATATTCATTTCTTGGGGGTTAACACACCTTAATTCAGCCCACTCTCCGACAACCTACATTTCCACGCGTAGGGTCATCTCTCCTCCTCGCTCGCACGAAAAGAGAGCGCGATTTCAAGGTTCAGCAGTAATGCGCTATCCTTTTCTCGATACAGCGCAGAAAACTGCTCCCTTCGGGCTGGCGTATCGAAAATCATATCCCGGTTCGTCATGTAGACTGCTAATTACGACATTATATGTCGCAGAATGTTGCGGAAAACGGCATATATGATTGACTAAACCTCCTGACATGCCTATGGCATGGTGATGAACGGTTACAATATATATATTCTTTTTCTATGGAATACTTGCCATACGATAAATAAATAAATAAATAAATAAATAAATAAATAAATAAATAAATAAATAAATAGTCCGCCTCTGTGGTGTAGTGGTTAGCGTGATTAACTGCCAACCCCGGAGGGTCGGGTTCGATTCCCGGCTCTGTAATGAAATTTGAAAAGTGGTACGAGGGCTGGGATCCACTCAATCTCGGGGGGTCAACTGAGTAGAGGGGGTTCAGTTCCCACCTCATCAATCCTCGAAGTGGTTTTCCGTGGTTTCCCCACTTCTCCTCCAGGCAAATGGCGGGATGGTGCCTAACTTAAGGCCACGGCCGCTTCCTTCCCTCTTCCTTGTCTATTCCTTCCGATCTTCCCAATCTCCCATCCTCCCACTAGACCCCTGTTCAAAATAACAGGTAGGGCCTCCCTCAAGCTGTGATGAATTCTAATGAATTCACACAGCCCCCGAGCCAACGGAATTAACCAATTAACCCGCCCGGGAATCGAAGCCTGGACCCCTCGGACCAAGCGCCACCATTTAGGCATGGACGCTGACGGGCCGACAGTTGGCGATCTCTGAATTCTGTTTCTACCTAACATTAACGTGCAGGCTGTACTTTTTAGTTACTGATTATGAAATAAGTTTAGATAACAACTTTGTGAATTAGTTTCCAAAGGCCCGTGTTTACACCAACTATATTAGCATTAAATCCACCTGCGGAATGAATCATTTGTTTACCTAGTCTCTCCTTCAATGATTCCAAAGATGTTGGAAATTTATCGAATATTTCCCTTGACGAAATATTCCATTCCCTTGCCCTAGTTCATCCTCTTGAATTCCTACTTTATCTTCATGTACTTTGGAAAGCTCCACTCCAGCTTGTTCGTCTACTAATGTCATTTCACCGAGCAAGAGGCTGAGTAGCTATCAGCTTGCATTTGCAAGTTAGTCGCTTCGAACCCCATTGTCGGCAGCTCTGAATATGATTTCCCCATTTTCACACCAGGCAAATGCCTGGGCTGCACCTTCGTTAAGGCCACGGTTGTTTCCTTCCCATTCTTAGTACTTTCCTATTCCATCGTCGCCATAAGAACTATCTGTGTTGGTGCGACGTAAAAGAAAAATGTAGAAGTAATTTCACGCTATCTCGGAACATAGGCTCACCGTTTAGGCGATAATTCATTTTCGTTTGTCGAAAATCACCCAGAACATTTTTTTCTTCTTTCTTTCTTAATTGGTTTTTCCCTCGGACTCAGTGAGGGAGCCCATCTCTACCGCCTCAAGGGCGGTGTCCTGGAGCGTCACACATTGGGTCTGGGGATACAACTGGGGAGGATGACCATTACCTCGCCCAGGTGGTCTCACCTGTTATGCTGAACAGGGGCCTTGCGGGGAGATGGAAAGATTGGAAAGGATAGACAGGAGAGAGGGAAGGAAGGGGCCGTGGCCTTAATGTAGGTACCATCCTAGCATTTGCCTGGAGAAGTGGGAAACCACGAAAAACCACTTCCAGGATGGCTGAGGCAGGACTCGAACCCACCTCTATTCAGTTGACTCCCGAGGCTGAGTGAACCCCGTTCCAGCCCTCGTACCACTTTTCAAATTTCGTGGCAGAGCGGGGAATCGAACCCGGGCCTCCGGGGGTGGCAGCTAATCACACTAACCACTACACCACAGAGGCGGACACATTCTTTTTATTAGTCGCGCTGACACATATAGGTCTTATGGCGACGATGGGATAGGAAAGGACTAGAAGCGGGAACGAAGCGACCGTGGCCTTAATTAAGGTACAGCCCCAGCATTTGCCTGGTGTGAAAATGGGAAACCACGGAAAAATCGTCTTCAGGGCTGCCGACAGTGGGGTTCGAATCCACTATCTCACAGCTGCGCGCCATAACAGCCCGGCCAACTCGCTCTGTCACCCAGAACAAATCATACTCCTTTCCTTTAGGTCCTTTTCAGATTTCCTAACAAGTAATCGTTGTAGGGGTCAGTGGCGGCTGGTGGTATCTGAAGCTGGGAGTTGCACCAAAATTTTCAGTGTCAAATCTTACAGAAATAACAGGAAACTATTATCGTTAAGTAATGAGAATTGATAACTTGCCAAGGTGTGGAGTAGTGATCACACAAGGGATATGGTTGATTCTAACGTTCAAAGATCGCATGGTGACCGCTAGCTTGGGTGGGATATTTCCGGGAATTACCTTCTTTTAATAATCCAAAAAAGTTTGTGGTGAAATAATTGTTTCCACTTGTAAAACTCTTATCATCATATCGATCTCCCCCTGTTCTTGCGGCTTAGAGTTTGTAATAGAGGATGGTTGCCTAGTTGTACTTCCTCTTAAAACAATAATCACCACCACCATCACCACCTTAGAGTTTGTACTTAGAATAGTAATGAACTACACTCCTACTAAAACTGTAATATATCTGGCAATTACAACCCAGGAAATAAGAGGCTAATTACACACTGTAACTACAGTTACTCTTAATAATAATGTTATTGACTTTACATCTCACTAACTACATTTTACGGTTTTCGGAGACGCCGAGGTTCCGGAGTTCTTTTACATGCCAGTAAATCTACTGACACGAGGCTGACGTATTTGAGCACTTTCAATATAGTTGATTCTAACATTCTAACCTTCAATACCACCGGACTGAGCCAGGATCGAACCTGGCACGTTGGGGTCAGAAGGCCAGCGCCTCAACCGCCTGAGCCACTGAGCCTGGCACAGTTACTTTTGCCTCACTTGAACTGAAAATTTACCGTCCTGTTTTTCACTGAAGCAAGATGTTGGTAAAATTGTGGGTGGTCTGATATGGTGTGGAAAAGGAATTACCCAGCAAGTTGGCTGTGTGGTTAGGGTCGCGTAGCTGTGATAGTGGGTTCGAACAGCACTGTCGAAAGCCCTGAAAGTGGTTTTCCGCGATTTCCCATTTTGACACCTGGCAAATGCGCACTTTCCTATCCCATCGTCGGGTGCAACGTAAAGCGAAATTTGCAAATTTAAAAATGGGAATGAAATTACCTTTGCGAGAGGAGAGGAAGCAGGAATGAAGTAATCTCCGCAGAGTGGCGCAATCTAACGGGGACATTTGGAACTGTTTCTCGGCAGGGGACTTGCTTGTCTCGTGCAACTCCCTGAGACCGATACTAGCGAGCATGCTATACCTGATGCTATACAGGCTAGGCTCGTCTCTGCAGAGGTACACTGCACCGCGCTGTCCGCTAGAGAGTTGCTGTAATAAAGCAAACCTCCTGAGTTTGATTCAAAGCCAGCAGTATTTATTGGTCCGTTAGGAAGCATTAGTACAGCGAACGACCCAAGATGGTTGATTTTAACATGTTTTCGAATATATGTTAGGTTTATTAAACTAAAACATGAGAAGAAAACACGACAAATGAAGTAAAAAATTATTCGGAGTTGTGCAACCCTGCAACAATACCACGCACCGCCCCTGGTGGAGGTTCTGAACACTGCAATCAAACTCTTCTTACCAGTGACTTATATGTCCTCTCCTTTACATCGTTATTTCGTTGGTCAGCAGAGAGTATTCCTCGATCATATTCTGTGAGGTTGCGTGGACATTCTCTCGATCTAGAAATATCCTGACTGAAACAAGGCATAAATTTACACCAGAAAACCTTGAAAAATACGGAGTAGTCAACAGTACTGTAACCGGAGAGTAAGTTGTTTTAGTACAATTCCGTCTTAACAGAACTGAGATCACTAACAAGCCGGCATTTCGAATTGCAGTAAAACTCGTGATTAACATTGTTCAGGAGTCCTGGGCTCGACGCCCGGCCGGGTGGGGGATTTTTAACCACTTCTCGTTAATTCCACTGACTCGGGGACTGCGGTTTGTAATTGTCCGAACACACTGCTCTTTATGCACACACACGCAATCTCTCTCTGTCTGTCTTTCTCTCTCTCTCTCTCTCTCTCTCGCGCGCGCGCGCGCGCGCGCGCGATTGTGTGTGCGCTAGTAACCAATATATAAACTCTAAATACATCCCTACACACAGGGTTGGCCTCAGGAAGGGCATATAGCCGTAAAACAGGCACAAGTCCGCATTTACATCACAGTTTGCTTCCAAGGCCCAACCAGGATGTAGGAAAAGCCTAAGAAGAAGAAGATAATGAAGATGATTAAAGAGTTCAAAGAAATTTAAATTTTGATAGAGCCTATGTTAATCTTTCATGTCCATTTAGGCTGCCTTAAACAGGATTTTAATGCCTAAATGCCCTCAGATTATTAATTAGTCATCCAAGTCGGTAGTATAAGTCAGATAAGTGATTCCGTTGCCACGCACAAAGACCTACGGTAGTGTAGACGACGCACACTAGCCCATGTCTTTTCCATGGAACCGATATTTCCGGAGATAATTTTTTTGGAAGTTTGCGAAAATGTAATCATCGGGAATATCTTCATTATTATTCACGGTAAAAGGACATGGAACTTAAACGATCAGAAATGGCATTTTTTCACAACTTTAATTGTGAATTTTTTCGGTACCGTACAACTAAGATTAACAGAGAAATTATCGAGTACCTTAATTAAGGCTTCGGCCACTTCCTTCCCTTTCCTGTCCTTGCAACGCATAAAACCTTCGAAGTGTTAGTGCGACATTAAACCACCAGAAAAAAATATATGTTAGGTATTCAACCCAAAGGCTCGTTTGGTCCTCATCAGCTCCGCCAGTAGCTATCATACACTGAAGAGGCACACTAGGGAAATAAGGAGTGAGGTAGTTTCCCGTTGCTTTCCTCATCGAGCCAGAAGTTGCTCTTATGTATCAGTCTGCAAAGCCCATTGAAATGCACCGAACAACATCCTATGAGCAACATTTTCTCACCACGCATAACAAAGACTGGCTGCATTAGGAAGGCATGACATTACTAGCATCGCTCATACCTCAGTTACTTTCGTATCGTCCAAGCCGAAGTATAAGAATGAGACAAATCAATGAAAATAACAAATTTATTCTAGCCCATACCAGAAACACATAGTGCAATGTAAACTCCAGGTCTCGCCAGCAAACGCATTACTATAATAAATAAGACATGATAATAAGCTTGTGGGCTTTTGCCATCTCAAGAAACAAGGTGAAATTCTTTACGTTTCGCAGAGTCAGTCAGTCATCAATGATCTTCATTTAAGGCGGGTGCCCAGGTGGCAGATTTCCTTGCAATTGTTTATCTAATATTTACATCTATTTATAATTGTTTTCCTAGCTTTTTCTTAAATATTTTCAACGAACTTTGAAATTTATCGAACATTTCCCTTGATAATTTATTCCAACCCCTTACTTTTCGTCCTATGAACTCTGTTCTGCTTCTTCGGAAGAAAATGTCGACTGTTCACGAGAAACCCTTCTCCAATATTGGAGAAAAGAGCTACCGGTAGTTGCTTTACGTCGCACCTACACAGTTAGGTCTCATGGCGACGATGGGACAGGAAAGGAAGCGGCCGTGGCATTAATTAAGGTACAGCCCCAGCATTTTCGTGGTGTGAAAATGGGAAACCACGGAAAACCATCTTCAGGGCTACCGGCAGCGGGATTCGAACCCACTATCTCCCAGATGCAAGCTTACAGTCACGCTCCCCTAACCGCACGGCCAACTCGCCCGGTTTTTAGAAAAGAAAGAGTGTAAAGAATAACACCATGTTTTCTTGACACGGCAAAGGTCCAAAAGTGTGTTATCATATCTACAATTATGGGCCGTGAAAGCATCAATCTAAACACAAATATAAAAAATAGCCATTTCATGTTTTGGCCCCCTTAATGCTGCTATGCCACTGTGTAGGCCTACTAAAGAAAATGGTTTATAGCTTATTGAACTTATGTTTGGCCGTTGTTCCGAGATATCGTCTAACAAAGAAACAATAGAATGACAATAGAACTGAACCTACTTCGTACTTCCGTACTCGATACTGTTATTTCACCTGCGTGTGCAGAAGATATGGAGAAACTGCTGAATGGCATGAACGTATTCTTGAATAAGGAGTGCAAGATGAAAGTAAATAAATCCAAAAGCAAAAGTAATGGAGTGCAGTCGAACGAAGTCAGGTGATGAAGGAAATATTAGATTACGAAATTAAGTCTTAAAGAAATTATAGATGAATATTATTACTTTGGTAGTAAAATAACTGACGTTGGCATATCCCCTGTAGGTGGGGGCGGTAGAATACTTCAACAGTGCCCCCTGCCTGTCGTAAGAAGCGACTAACAGAGGCACCAGGGGCTCTTAAATTGGACGCGTAGGTTGGTGATCACGTGGTTCTTAGTTGAGTCCTGGCATTATTTATACTTACTTGTGCCAGGCTCCCTCACTTTCATCTATAATATCCGACCATCCTTGGCCAACTCTTATTCTTTTCCAACTCCGACAGTATTAGAGCATTCGAAGCCTAGGGAGTCGTTCATTTTCACATCCTTCGTAACCCTTGCCTTTCTTTGGCCGATACCTTCAAATTTAGAAATATCGGATCCTTTCATTTTTCATTTGATTAATGTTAATATGGCATGCTTGCCTACTTGTGCTTCCCATTAAAATTATAATCAACACCACCACCACTACCACCACTAACGATGACAGAAGTAAGGAGGACATAAAATGCAGACTACTACAAGCTAGGAAGGCCTTTCTTAAGAAAATAAATTTGCTCTCTTCAAACATTGATATAGAAATCAGAAACATGTTTTTGAAAACTTTCATCTGGAGCGTGGACATGTAAGGCAGTGAAACATGGACAATAAATGACTCAGAAATAACGAGAATGGAAGCCTTTGAAATGTGGTGTTACAGAAGAATGCCGTAGGTGAGATGGGTAGATCTAACCACGAATGGAGGGATACTGAATCGAACTGGGGAATGGAGGACGATTTGGCGAAATTTGGACAGAAGAAGAGAAAGAATCATACGAAACATCTTAAAACATTCAGAACTTGTTCAGTTGCTTTTTGAGGGATTTATTTATTTATTTATTTATTTATTTATTTATTTATTTATTTATTTATTTATTTATTTATTTATTTATTCTTCTTCCTGAGGCGCCTTCTCCTAGCGGAGGTTGGCGGTCCACATAGCCAGCTCTGGACGTGATGTTGCAGCATGGAAAGCATCTTCTGAAGTGCAGTTGTGCCATCTTCGGATGTCCTCCTGCCAACAGACCTTTTCCCCTGTATTTTACCTTCAATGATGAGTTGTAATAGCTGGTACTTCTCGCCTCTCATAATGTGACCTAGATATTGGGTTTTTCTTTTTTTAACAGTAAGTAATAGTTCTTTTTGTTTCTTCATGCGATGAAGGACTTCGTCATTTGAAATTTTCAGCACCCACGGTATTCGGAGTAGGCGGCGATATAGATACATTTCAAAATCATCAATTATTTTTTCTAGATTTTATTTATTTATTTATTTATTTATCGTATGGCATATATACATATATCCAGAAACAAGAAAGCAAGTACATTATATTTTAATGTCCAAAGATGTTATCCATTCTAGAGCCTCTGTATTGGCCTCTAGAAAATCAAATCAATCTCCAGGGTAGGCTCTTCTGCTACACTCCTTTACAATGTGTTCGATGGTGTGAAAGGAGCACCACAGTCACACTCGGGGGAATGTATCTTTCCCCATTTATGCAGGGACGCAGCACAGACACCATGACCACATCGAATCCTATTAACCGAGCTCGATAGCTGCAGTCGCTTAAGTGCGACCAGTATCCAGTAATCGGGAGATCGTGGGTTCGAGCCCCACTGTCGGCAGCCCTGAAGATGGTTTTCCGTGGTTTCCCATTTTCACACCAGGCAAATACCGGGGCTGTACCTTAATTAAGGCCACGGCCGCTTCCTTCCAATTCCTAGGCCTTTCCTATCCCATCGTCGCCGTAAGACATATCTGTGTCGGTGCGACATAAAGCAAATAGCAAAATAGAATCCTATTAAGGATGGTACAAGTTCTTCTTGGGAGATCAGACCTCGAATTAGGTGGGAAGAAAGGTCAGAGATGTTCACCTGTTTTTGAGATCCAATCTTCCTTCCATTGGGCATAGGGGTTGAAATTGTCTTCTGTGAGCTCCTGAGCGAACTTAACTGGCGGATGTCTAGATTTCAACCGGTTCCTCTGAAGGTCAGGAATATTGGAGTGGATGGGTAAGTCAGGGTTCTCATTTATCTTGGAGTATTCTCTCAGCAGTGCTTGTGCTCTACAGAATGAAGGAGGCATAATGTTGCTCAAGACAGGAAGCCAGTGGGTAGGAGTTGATCTTATTACACCTGAAATAATCCTCATTGTGTTGTTGAGTTGAGTGTCCACAAGTTTCACATGGCAGCTGTTGATCCACACAGGAGCACAATATTCTGCCGCAGAGAAAACCAAACCAAGGGCAGAACATCTCAAGGTAGTTGCAGAAGCACCCCAGATTGTACCACACAACTTCTGCAGAATGTTGTTACGACTCCTAATCTTTGCTGCTGTATTTACTAGATGTTGCCTGAAGGAGAGTGTCCGATCTCATGTTATACCTAAGTAGTTTGGGTAATTATTGTGTCTGGGACCTTACCGTTCAAAGACACTTGGAGAGTACAGTTTGCCATTTTGTTATTTAGATGAAAGCAGGACACCTAAGTTTTGCTGGTGTTTGGTTGGAGTCTCCATTTCCGAAAATAGTCACTAAGAATGGAAAGGTCATCAGTTAAAATGTTCTCCGTTTCTTTCAGGTTACTATGACTTGTAGCTAAAGCTATATCATCAGCATAGCAAAATTTTCTAGATTTCGTTGGTGGCAAATCTGATATGTACAGATTGAACAGGAGAGGAGCCAAGACTGATCCTTGAGGGAGACCATTGTTCAATCTTCTCAGCTTGCTAGTCCTATTCTCTAGAACAACCTGAAAGAGTTTATTATTCAGCATGTTTCCAATTAATTGTACCGTGGTTTTGCATGGTAATACCTGAAGAAGTTTATACAGCAGCCCTTCTCTCCAAACCGTGTCATAAGCAGCAGAAAGATCCAGAAAAACAGCAGAGGTTTTCAACTGTTGCTGAAATCCTGCTTCAATGCATGTTGTGAGTGCAAGGACTTGGTCACAACAGCTACGATTCTACCTAAAACCAGCTTGGTCAATATGAATATGTTGATTAATTACAGTGCTAATTCTGTTGTATAGTAGTCTTTCGAGGAGTTTATAAAAACAAGTGAGGAGAGCGATTGGTCTGTAGCTTTGTGGTATATCTTTTGGTTTGCCAGGTTTCAATATGGCAAGGATTTTAGTCATCTTAAACTCCTTTGGAAGAACACCTATCTGAAGTATGTGGGTAAAGAAGCACGTCAACCACCTTATCGCATTCCGTCCCATATTTACGATAAATTCAGGATGTATTCCATCAAAACCTGGTGCCTTACCAACTTTCATGTCCTTTAATGCTGTATCAACCTCATCAATCGTGAAGGCTTCAGAGTACTCGGAAGAGGTTGGAGAGGTACATTTAAGTATCCTTAGGTTCTTTTTCACCGTTTTAGTATGTTTTTTTAAATCTTTAGTAACCCTTGAAGTTAAAACAATATGGCAGGCTATTTTGTTTGGTGAGATAGTTGACTTCTCTCTACCTCCCGTTGACCTTCCTCCAAGTTTTCTCAGTAGGCTCCAGTCTTCTCTACTGGAATGAGGGAAATCCAAGTTACTAACTGTTTCTGTCCATTTCTGTCTACGATTTTCATCCAGACTCCGTAATAGCTCCTCACCAGTAGTATGGGCACCTGTTTCAAGAAAATCTTTGTATAGGGCATCGCTCTGTTCACTCCATCCAGGAACGTATTCTTTCCTGTAGCCTCTTGGGATGTGCTTTTTGGCTACAGATTTAACAAGCCCTACAAATCTCTGATAATTATCGCTGGTTGCCGGAATCCATCTGATGCATTTGTCCAGCTCTTCAGAGAATTTCATCCAGTTTGCCTTTTTAAGGTTCCAGCTTGAGCGTGGGAAAGATCTAATTAAGGGAACAGAGATGCCCATCTCAAGGAAGATTGGTCTGTGTTGACTATTTAGGATGTGCCCCAAAACTTCTCTCATCATGGGTAGAGGGTTGCCAACAGAGTCACATGTGACGAAACAGAGGTCTGGGTTGGACTCTCGCTTCCAAGCAGCAGATCTAAACGTGCCTTTATCTTTTGCATCAAATATAAGATGTACATTTTGGTCTTCTGACCATTCTACTACAGCTATGCCGCAATCATCGTTTCTTGCATATTTGCAAGTTTCATGATGGCTGTTGAAGTCGCCAGCATAGATATTTGGATGGCTTGCATCTGGAAGAGCTGGGGTTGGCCAGCAGATGGCTGGAGGTTTGTAGATATTTACGATGGTTACATCTTGCAGTTTTATTGTTACAGTATGAATATTATTAATTGTACTAGATGATATGAATTCAACCTGCTCCAATTTGTTACGGGCATATGTAGCAATACCATATACATTGTCAAAGGTAGCATCAATAATACTATAACCATAAATCTTCCTTCTCTTGCTTAGCTCATCTTCTGTAGCAGCATGTGTTTCTTGAATGAGTACGAGATCATGTCATTATTACGTAGCAATTTTGACAAAACGTCACACTTAGATCTACTGATACCTTCAATATTCAGTTGGCGAATTTTAATATCATGTCCAAGCTTTCGAGTCAATTGGCTCCTAAAAGAGCCGTTGAGTGGATTACTTCGTACAGTTTGCATATTTGCTGGGAGATCTTTAGAAGATAGGTCCAGCAGCCAATGTTGTTGCTTCCTTAGCACCACCCAAAGGTCACGTGTAGGGCTTTTTAAGGTTTAGCCTACGGACGTGAAGCAACAGTATACCCCCTTTTTGAGGGAAGTGTAGGTGGAAAGAACGGTATGGGTTAGTCAAGGGATGAATATGACAAATAGATTAGAGTAGTTGTAGTACGTCATGGAGAGTTTCATCAAACCAATCTATGAACTGATGACCCAAACAACA